>NC_132847.1:42201018-42354146 GCF_048164855.1 Canis lupus baileyi | reverse complement strand
CCTACCGCCAGGCAATGCACTGAGGATAGTGACCAGGCCTGGACACCTGGCTTGTGTTGTGTGCATCAGGTTGCCCCTGCTGTGTGATTCATCTCCCGAGGTAAAAACAGGTTTTCTAGGAGGAACGGATTCAGAGAGTGTAAAAAGCCAATTTCCTCAGCTTTTCTCTCTCGCTCTCTCTCGCTCTCGCTCTCGCTGTCTCTCTCCCCCTCTGGGAAAATACAGTGTTCCAAAGAGCAGCGAGGTAGGCAATGTGGTTGGCAAGGTCGGGTAAGCAGCCAGATCTTGGTTTCAGCTGAGATCCTCATCTCAGGGCGGGTGGATGGAACCCCACATCAGGCTCCCCACAAGCGCAGAGACTGCAGAGGATTCCTTGTCCCTGGGGCACCTGGGTGGCTCGTTCCATGAGGCATCTCTCTTTTGGCTGGATCGCCAATCCCAGGGTCCTTGGATGGAGCCTGTCATCGGGCTCCTTCTCAGGTGGGTGTCTGCTACTCCCTCTCCTCCCCTGCTCATGCTGCTCTCTATATTGCTTTCACTCTCTCTCTCTCTCTTTCTCTAAAAATCAAGATATCTTTTACGAGTAGTTAGCTGCGCAGAAAAAAAAAAAAACGACGTAGAGAGACTTTTCCCACCTCCGTGGTCTGTATCTGCATAGTGTCCCTGGAAATGAACCTTCAGCCACCTGAGGGAATCCCTGTGACAAGGCTTCCCAGATTCTGGGCTCTGTGAACTAGTCTTAGATAGTCCAGTGGTCTGTAGGCTCTCCAAAGCTCAGTCTGGGAGGGCCCAGCCAAAGCTTCTTGCTTCCTGTTTGTTGTCTCTCCTTGGGCTTTCTTGAGTACCACACAAGAAGCATGGCCGTTGAATTAGTGGAAGAGCCCTGAAATGTGTGCCGAGGAGGGCGACACACCTAGGAATGACAGGCCCCTGTGAGCAGAGGACTTTCTCTCCATCCGTTCCTGGATCTCAAAGTCACTGGGAGAGGTGGCCTTGGCTGACTTGGGAGCTGCCTTTGGCGCTTTGTGGATGTGGCTTCTGTGTGAGCCTGGAGGTGATGTGGGCTTTCAGCATTTCAGAACAAAGAGATTCTGCATGATCGTTTGACTTTACGAAAGTCAGTCAACGCATCAGTAACTGGACACAGTGCAAAACAGAAAAAAAGGAGTTTTGAAAACACCTTGATGAGTACGGAGTCGCAGGTGAGGCAAGAGATCACTTTGTCAGCCGAGGCAACATGAAATGGCCTTACTGCAGAAACACATGTCAAGGAAGTAATTCAACTCTTCGATTCCGATCAGCAGTTCGGCATCGTTCTAAAATGGGAGAGACTCTGCGTTCATTCTCTTGTCTTTGTAGACATGGTTCACCTGCATATGTGCTTTCCGTATCAGAAATCATGTACCTATCAGTACTCGATAGGTCCCTCTTCAACGTTGGCCATCCCATTCCACCGTCGGAAGCCTAACAATTGGCCTTCATGTTTACCAGCGTTAGACACCCTTAACCCTGCGTCGCCTTCACATGAGAAGGGTGAACCGACACGGGGTTGTGTATGTCCAAAGTTCAGATAGGAGCATGGGACATACACTGTACTCTAGAGACAGCGCATCCGGGTTCCGAACTTTTCTGGATGATGCGTGAAAAGCCAATCCAGAAGACTCTGGAGGCAAGGGCAGTCATGACAAGCACGCCCATGTAGTTGGGAAACAGTGCTCTAGAGCCAGTCGAAAGTGCATCATAAAGGAAAGCAAAAAGAGAAGTAGAAAGTGAGGGAGACGTTCAGAAATGGAAAACGCGTCTGTTGCCTACTTAAGCCCCACACACGAGGGAAGATGCTCAGAGAAGCTGAAGCCGCGGTTCCCACACTTGCCCAGCGCAGCCAGGCCCACAGCCCCTGCAGGATCCCCGATGGCCCTGCCCTGCTCCTTCTCGGTGGCCCTGGTGCTGCTCAGCTGCCACTCCCTGTGCTGTCTGGCTTGCCACCTGCCCGACACCCACGGCCTGCGCAACTGGAGGGTCCTGACGCTCCTGGGACAGATGAGGAGACTCTCCGCCGGCTCTTGTGACCACTACACCAATGACTTTGCCTTCCCCAAGGAGCTGTTTGATGGCCAGCGGCTCCAGGAGGCGCAGGCCCTCTCTGTGGTCCACGTGATGACCCAGAAGGTCTTCCACCTCTTCTGCCCGGACACGTCCTCTGCTCCTTGGAACATGACTCTCCTGGAGGAACTGTGCTCGGGGCTCTCTGAGCAGCTGGATGACCTGGAGGCCTGTCCCCTGCAGGAGGCGGGGCTGGCCGAGACCCCCCTCATGCATGAGGACTCCACCCTGAGGACCTACTTCCAAAGGATCTCCCTCTACCTGCAAGACAGGAACCACAGCCCGTGTGCCTGGGAGATGGTCCGAGCAGAAATCGGGAGATCCTTCTTCTCCTCGACAATCTTGCAAGAAAGAATCAGGAGGAGGAAATGAGACCCGCCCGGGTCCGCACGGAAATGACATTCCCTGACTGATCAGAGCACACTTGCACGTGTCCTGCCGCCTCAGAGAAGCTCACGCCTGCCGTCACGGTGACACGAAGGCAATCGGGTGTCCAACGTGTTCAGGACGGGGCAGCACCATCAAGTCAAGTCGACAAACGCCGCTTACTTTCACATAACCTTGCCCATCTCTCTACTTACTACTCATTCGTTTATTTATTTATTTATTTATTTATTTATTTATTTATTTATTTATTCGTATTTATGGCTCAACTGGGTTCTCTTTGTATACTAGTAGGTGTACCGTCACTCTGTGATTCAGGGGGAGTGGGGATGCTTTCTATTTATTAAGTTTTTTATTCTTTTGTTCATTAAACCGTTCTCTGCAAGCATTCTTGCATTTGTGGTTTCTTTCGAGACGGAGGGAATCAGAAGAGAATCTGATGAAAGAGTGGATCGTATGACTCTTCTCCTCAGGATTCTGTTACTCTCATGAGAAGTCAACCCATAGTCCTCCTCGATGCCAGTGCGTATGTGCCTGTCAGGCTGAGGGTGCACACGACCGATCCCATCTCCTACCCTGTATCTCTGAGTTCTGTCGAGAAAAACAAACCTCCAAACAACCAGCAGATTGAAGTGATGGCAGTCATAGCACACGGTACAACAACAAGGAGAAGGGGCATGGGAACTCTGTAAGCAGAAAAGGAAGCAGGCATATCCGGAAATATAATCAAGCAGCACTAGATAATACCTTCCCTATTAGACTGGTGGATGTCCCAGTGCCAATATCCTTCAGAAAATGCCTATTGGGGTCTGCCAGTTACAAGCCGGTCCGTTCCCTTGAAGCCTAGCAATGGAAGCGCTGCCAAGGGAACAGAGTCCCAAAGGAGAAGTGGTCTCCAGATGGATTCCCTTGTGGATCCTGTGTGGCCATGTGACTTCTAAGGGCAAGCCACTCACTGAAGCCCAGAGTCTGTGGAGGCTCCCTCCTTTTTGGAAACTCTCCTCCGAGAGGCCTTGTTGTCTTCTTTTGCTCCTGATGACAGACCATTATGGACCGGAGGGCACGTCCCCGTTACAACCAGGGGACAGTGGCTGTAGGAACAAGCAAAGACAAAGCGGGAGGATTGGACTCGGTGGTCTGTCCGATGCTCTACAGCAGAAGACTGCCCCCTACAGCCAGCAATGCACTGAGATAGTGACCAGGCCTGGACACCTGGCTTGTGTTGTGTGCATCAGGTTGCCCCTGCTGTGTGATTCATCTCCCGAGGTAAAAACAGGTTTTCTAGGAGGAACGGATTCAGAGAGTGTAAAAAGCCAATTTCCTCAGCTTTTCTCTCTCGCTCTCTCTCGCTCTCGCTCTCGCTGTCTCTCTCCCCCTCTGGAAAATACAGTGTTCCAAAGAGCAGCGAGGTAGGCAATGTGGTTGGCAAGGTCGGGTAAGCAGCCAGATCTTGGTTTCAGCTGAGATCCTCATCTCAGGGCGGGTGGATGGAACCCCACATCAGGCTCCCCACAAGCGCAGAGACTGCAGAGGATTCCTTGTCCCTGGGGCACCTGGGTGGCTCGTTCCATGAGGCATCTCTCTTTGGCTGGATCGCCAATCCCAGGGTCCTTGGATGGAGCCTGTCATCGGGCTCCTTCTCAGGTGGGTGTCTGCTACTCCCTCTCCTCCCCTGCTCATGCTGCTCTCTATATTGCTTTCACTCTCTCTCTCTCTCTCTTTCTCTAAAAATCAAGATATCTTTTACGAGTAGTTAGCTGCGCAGAAAAAAAAAAAACGACGTAGAGAGACTTTTCCCACCTCCGTGGTCTGTATCTGCATAGTGTCCCTGGAAATGAACCTTCAGCCACCTGAGGGAATCCCTGTGACAAGGCTTCCCAGATTCTGGGCTCTGTGAACTAGTCTTAGATAGTCCAGTGGTCTGTAGGCTCTCCAAAGCTCAGTCTGGGAGGGCCCCAGCCAAAGCTTCTTGCTTCCTGTTTGTTGTCTCTCCTTGGGCTTTCTTGAGTACCACACAAGAAGCATGGCCGTTGAATTAGTGGAAGAGCCCTGAAATGTGTGCCGAGGAGGGCGACACACCTAGGAATGACAGGCCCCTGTGAGCAGAGGACTTTCTCTCCATCCGTTCCTGGATCTCAAAGTCACTGGGAGAGGTGGCCTTGGCTGACTTGGGAGCTGCCTTTGGCGCTTTGTGGATGTGGCTTCTGTGTGAGCCTGGAGGTGATGTGGGCTTTCAGCATTTCAGAACAAAGAGATTCTGCATGATCGTTTGACTTTACGAAAGTCAGTCAACGCATCAGTAACTGGACACAGTGCAAAACAGAAAAAAAGGAGTTTTGAAAACACCTTGATGAGTACGGAGTCGCAGGTGAGGCAAGAGATCACTTTGTCAGCCGAGGCAACATGAAATGGCCTTACTGCAGAAACACATGTCAAGGAAGTAATTCAACTCTTCGATTCCGATCAGCAGTTCGGCATCGTTCTAAATTGGGAGAGACTCTGCGTTCATTCTCTTGTCTTTGTAGACATGGTTCACCTGCATATGTGCTTTCCGTATCAGAAATCATGTACCTATCAGTACTCGATAGGTCCCTCTTCAACGTTGGCCATCCCATTCCACGTCGGAAGCCTAACAATTGGCCTTCATGTTTACCAGCGTTAGACACCCTTAACCCTGCGTCGCCTTCACATGAGAAGGGTGAACCGACACGGGGTTGTGTATGTCCAAAGTTCAGATAGGAGCATGGGACATACACTGTACTCTAGAGACAGCGCATCCGGATTCCGAACTTTTCTGGATGATGCGTGAAAAGCCAATCCAGAAGACTCTGGAGGCAAGGGCAGTCATGACAAGCACGCCCATGTAGTTGGGAAACAGTGCTCTAGAGCCAGTCGAAAGTGCATCATAAAGGAAAGCAAAAAGAGAAGTAGAAAGTGAGGGAGACGTTCAGAAATGGAAAACGCGTCTGTTGCCTACTTAAGCCCCACACACGAGGGAAGATGCTCAGAGAAGCTGAAGCCGCGGTTCCCACACTTGCCCAGCGCAGCCAGGCCCACAGCCCCTGCAGGATCCCCGATGGCCCTGCCCTGCTCCTTCTCGGTGGCCCTGGTGCTGCTCAGCTGCCACTCCCTGTGCTGTCTGGCTTGCCACCTGCCCGACACCCACGGCCTGCGCAACTGGAGGGTCCTGACGCTCCTGGGACAGATGAGGAGACTCTCCGCCGGCTCTTGTGACCACTACACCAATGACTTTGCCTTCCCCAAGGAGCTGTTTGATGGCCAGCGGCTCCAGGAGGCGCAGGCCCTCTCTGTGGTCCACGGGATGACCCAGAAGGTCTTCCACCTCTTCTGCCCGGACACGTCCTCTGCTCCTTGGAACATGACTCTCCTGGAGGAACTGTGCTCGGGGCTCTCTGAGCAGCTGGATGACCTGGAGGCCTGTCCCCTGCAGGAGGCGGGGCTGGCCGAGACCCCCCTCATGCATGAGGACTCCACCCTGAGGACCTACTTCCAAAGGATCTCCCTCTACCTGCAAGACAGGAACCACAGCCCGTGTGCCTGGGAGATGGTCCGAGCAGAAATCGGGAGATCCTTCTTCTCCTCGACAATCTTGCAAGAAAGAATCAGGAGGAGGAAATGAGACCCGCCCGGGTCCGCACGGAAATGACATTCCCTGACTGATCAGAGCACACTTGCACGTGTCCTGCCGCCTCAGAGAAGCTCACGCCTGCCGTCACGGTGACACGAAGGCAATCGGGTGTCCAACGTGTTCAGGACGGGGCAGCACCATCAAGTCAAGTCGACAAACGCCGCTTACTTTCACATAACCTTGCCCATCTCTCTACTTACTACTCATTCGTTTATTTATTTATTTATTTATTTATTTATTTATTTATTTATTCGTATTTATGGCTCAACTGGGTTCTCTTTGTATACTAGTAGGTGTACCGTCACTCTGTGATTCAGGGGGAGTGGGGATGCTTTCTATTTATTAAGTTTTTTATTCTTTTGTTCATTAAACCGTTCTCTGCAAGCATTCTTGCATTTGTGGTTTCTTTCGAGACGGAGGGAATCAGAAGAGAATCTGATGAAAGAGTGGATCGTATGACTCTTCTCCTCAGGATTCTGTTACTCTCATGAGAAGTCAACCCATAGTCCTCCTCGATGCCAGTGCGTATGTGCCTGTCAGGCTGAGGGTGCACACGACCGATCCCATCTCCTACCCTGTATCTCTGAGTTCTGTCGAGAAAAACAAACCTCCAAACAACCAGCAGATTGAAGTGATGGCAGTCATAGCACACGGTACAACAACAAGGAGAAGGGGCATGGGAACTCTGTAAGCAGAAAAGGAAGCAGGCATATCCGGAAATATAATCAAGCAGCACTAGATAATACCTTCCCTATTAGACTGGTGGATGTCCCAGTGCCAATATCCTTCAGAAAATGCCTATTGGGGTCTGCCAGTTACAAGCCGGTCCGTTCCCTTGAAGCCTAGCAATGGAAGCGCTGCCAAGGGAACAGAGTCCCAAAGGAGAAGTGGTCTCCAGATGGATTCCCTTGTGGATCCTGTGTGGCCATGTGACTTCTAAGGGCAAGCCACTCACTGAAGCCCAGAGTCTGTGGAGGCTCCCTCCTTTTTGGAAACTCTCCTCCGAGAGGCCTTGTTGTCTTCTTTTGCTCCTGATGACAGACCATTATGGACCGGAGGGCACGTCCCCGTTACAACCAGGGGACAGTGGCTGTAGGAACAAGCAAAGACAAAGCGGGAGGATTGGACTCGGTGGTCTGTCCGATGCTCTACAGCAGAAGACTGCCCCCTACAGCCAGCAATGCACTGAGATAGTGACCAGGCCTGGACACCTGGCTTGTGTTGTGTGCATCAGGTTGCCCCTGCTGTGTGATTCATCTCCCGAGGTAAAAACAGGTTTTCTAGGAGGAACGGATTCAGAGAGTGTAAAAAGCCAATTTCCTCAGCTTTTCTCTCTCGCTCTCTCTCGCTCTCGCTCTCGCTGTCTCTCTCCCCCTCTGGAAAATACAGTGTTCCAAAGAGCAGCGAGGTAGGCAATGTGGTTGGCAAGGTCGGGTAAGCAGCCAGATCTTGGTTTCAGCTGAGATCCTCATCTCAGGGCGGGTGGATGGAACCCCACATCAGGCTCCCCACAAGCGCAGAGACTGCAGAGGATTCCTTGTCCCTGGGGCACCTGGGTGGCTCGTTCCATGAGGCATCTCTCTTTGGCTGGATCGCCAATCCCAGGGTCCTTGGATGGAGCCTGTCATCGGGCTCCTTCTCAGGTGGGTGTCTGCTACTCCCTCTCCTCCCCTGCTCATGCTGCTCTCTATATTGCTTTCACTCTCTCTCTCTCTCTCTTTCTCTAAAAATCAAGATATCTTTTACGAGTAGTTAGCTGCGCAGAAAAAAAAAAAAACGACGTAGAGAGACTTTTCCCACCTCCGTGGTCTGTATCTGCATAGTGTCCCTGGAAATGAACCTTCAGCCACCTGAGGGAATCCCTGTGACAAGGCTTCCCAGATTCTGGGCTCTGTGAACTAGTCTTAGATAGTCCAGTGGTCTGTAGGCTCTCCAAAGCTCAGTCTGGGAGGGCCCCAGCCAAAGCTTCTTGCTTCCTGTTTGTTGTCTCTCCTTGGGCTTTCTTGAGTACCACACAAGAAGCATGGCCGTTGAATTAGTGGAAGAGCCCTGAAATGTGTGCCGAGGAGGGCGACACACCTAGGAATGACAGGCCCCTGTGAGCAGAGGACTTTCTCTCCATCCGTTCCTGGATCTCAAAGTCACTGGGAGAGGTGGCCTTGGCTGACTTGGGAGCTGCCTTTGGCGCTTTGTGGATGTGGCTTCTGTGTGAGCCTGGAGGTGATGTGGGCTTTCAGCATTTCAGAACAAAGAGATTCTGCATGATCGTTTGACTTTACGAAAGTCAGTCAACGCATCAGTAACTGGACACAGTGCAAAACAGAAAAAAAGGAGTTTTGAAAACACCTTGATGAGTACGGAGTCGCAGGTGAGGCAAGAGATCACTTTGTCAGCCGAGGCAACATGAAATGGCCTTACTGCAGAAACACATGTCAAGGAAGTAATTCAACTCTTCGATTCCGATCAGCAGTTCGGCATCGTTCTAAATTGGGAGAGACTCTGCGTTCATTCTCTTGTCTTTGTAGACATGGTTCACCTGCATATGTGCTTTCCGTATCAGAAATCATGTACCTATCAGTACTCGATAGGTCCCTCTTCAACGTTGGCCATCCCATTCCACGTCGGAAGCCTAACAATTGGCCTTCATGTTTACCAGCGTTAGACACCCTTAACCCTGCGTCGCCTTCACATGAGAAGGGTGAACCGACACGGGGTTGTGTATGTCCAAAGTTCAGATAGGAGCATGGGACATACACTGTACTCTAGAGACAGCGCATCCGGGTTCCGAACTTTTCTGGATGATGCGTGAAAAGCCAATCCAGAAGACTCTGGAGGCAAGGGCAGTCATGACAAGCACGCCCATGTAGTTGGGAAACAGTGCTCTAGAGCCAGTCGAAAGTGCATCATAAAGGAAAGCAAAAAGAGAAGTAGAAAGTGAGGGAGACGTTCAGAAATGGAAAACGCGTCTGTTGCCTACTTAAGCCCCACACACGAGGGAAGATGCTCAGAGAAGCTGAAGCCGCGGTTCCCACACTTGCCCAGCGCAGCCAGGCCCACAGCCCCTGCAGGATCCCCGATGGCCCTGCCCTGCTCCTTCTCGGTGGCCCTGGTGCTGCTCAGCTGCCACTCCCTGTGCTGTCTGGCTTGCCACCTGCCCGACACCCACGGCCTGCGCAACTGGAGGGTCCTGACGCTCCTGGGACAGATGAGGAGACTCTCCGCCGGCTCTTGTGACCACTACACCAATGACTTTGCCTTCCCCAAGGAGCTGTTTGATGGCCAGCGGCTCCAGGAGGCGCAGGCCCTCTCTGTGGTCCACGTGATGACCCAGAAGGTCTTCCACCTCTTCTGCCCGGACACGTCCTCTGCTCCTTGGAACATGACTCTCCTGGAGGAACTGTGCTCGGGGCTCTCTGAGCAGCTGGATGACCTGGAGGCCTGTCCCCTGCAGGAGGCGGGGCTGGCCGAGACCCCCCTCATGCATGAGGACTCCACCCTGAGGACCTACTTCCAAAGGATCTCCCTCTACCTGCAAGACAGGAACCACAGCCCGTGTGCCTGGGAGATGGTCCGAGCAGAAATCGGGAGATCCTTCTTCTCCTCGACAATCTTGCAAGAAAGAATCAGGAGGAGGAAATGAGACCCGCCCGGGTCCGCACGGAAATGACATTCCCTGACTGATCAGAGCACACTTGCACGTGTCCTGCCGCCTCAGAGAAGCTCACGCCTGCCGTCACGGTGACACGAAGGCAATCGGGTGTCCAACGTGTTCAGGACGGGGCAGCACCATCAAGTCAAGTCGACAAACGCCGCTTACTTTCACATAACCTTGCCCATCTCTCTACTTACTACTCATTCGTTTATTTATTTATTTATTTATTTATTTATTTATTTATTTATTCGTATTTATGGCTCAACTGGGTTCTCTTTGTATACTAGTAGGTGTACCGTCACTCTGTGATTCAGGGGGAGTGGGGATGCTTTCTATTTATTAAGTTTTTTATTCTTTTGTTCATTAAACCGTTCTCTGCAAGCATTCTTGCATTTGTGGTTTCTTTCGAGACGGAGGGAATCAGAAGAGAATCTGATGAAAGAGTGGATCGTATGACTCTTCTCCTCAGGATTCTGTTACTCTCATGAGAAGTCAACCCATAGTCCTCCTCGATGCCAGTGCGTATGTGCCTGTCAGGCTGAGGGTGCACACGACCGATCCCATCTCCTACCCTGTATCTCTGAGTTCTGTCGAGAAAAACAAACCTCCAAACAACCAGCAGATTGAAGTGATGGCAGTCATAGCACACGGTACAACAACAAGGAGAAGGGGCATGGGAACTCTGTAAGCAGAAAAGGAAGCAGGCATATCCGGAAATATAATCAAGCAGCACTAGATAATACCTTCCCTATTAGACTGGTGGATGTCCCAGTGCCAATATCCTTCAGAAAATGCCTATTGGGGTCTGCCAGTTACAAGCCGGTCCGTTCCCTTGAAGCCTAGCAATGGAAGCGCTGCCAAGGGAACAGAGTCCCAAAGGAGAAGTGGTCTCCAGATGGATTCCCTTGTGGATCCTGTGTGGCCATGTGACTTCTAAGGGCAAGCCACTCACTGAAGCCCAGAGTCTGTGGAGGCTCCCTCCTTTTTGGAAACTCTCCTCCGAGAGGCCTTGTTGTCTTCTTTTGCTCCTGATGACAGACCATTATGGACCGGAGGGCACGTCCCCGTTACAACCAGGGGACAGTGGCTGTAGGAACAAGCAAAGACAAAGCGGGAGGATTGGACTCGGTGGTCTGTCCGATGCTCTACAGCAGAAGACTGCCCCCTACAGCCAGCAATGCACTGAGATAGTGACCAGGCCTGGACACCTGGCTTGTGTTGTGTGCATCAGGTTGCCCCTGCTGTGTGATTCATCTCCCGAGGTAAAAACAGGTTTTCTAGGAGGAACGGATTCAGAGAGTGTAAAAAGCCAATTTCCTCAGCTTTTCTCTCTCGCTCTCTCTCGCTCTCGCTCTCGCTGTCTCTCTCCCCCTCTGGAAAATACAGTGTTCCAAAGAGCAGCGAGGTAGGCAATGTGGTTGGCAAGGTCGGGTAAGCAGCCAGATCTTGGTTTCAGCTGAGATCCTCATCTCAGGGCGGGTGGATGGAACCCCACATCAGGCTCCCCACAAGCGCAGAGACTGCAGAGGATTCCTTGTCCCTGGGGCACCTGGGTGGCTCGTTCCATGAGGCATCTCTCTTTGGCTGGATCGCCAATCCCAGGGTCCTTGGATGGAGCCTGTCATCGGGCTCCTTCTCAGGTGGGTGTCTGCTACTCCCTCTCCTCCCCTGCTCATGCTGCTCTCTATATTGCTTTCACTCTCTCTCTCTCTCTCTTTCTCTAAAAATCAAGATATCTTTTACGAGTAGTTAGCTGCGCAGAAAAAAAAAAAACGACGTAGAGAGACTTTTCCCACCTCCGTGGTCTGTATCTGCATAGTGTCCCTGGAAATGAACCTTCAGCCACCTGAGGGAATCCCTGTGACAAGGCTTCCCAGATTCTGGGCTCTGTGAACTAGTCTTAGATAGTCCAGTGGTCTGTAGGCTCTCCAAAGCTCAGTCTGGGAGGGCCCCAGCCAAAGCTTCTTGCTTCCTGTTTGTTGTCTCTCCTTGGGCTTTCTTGAGTACCACACAAGAAGCATGGCCGTTGAATTAGTGGAAGAGCCCTGAAATGTGTGCCGAGGAGGGCGACACACCTAGGAATGACAGGCCCCTGTGAGCAGAGGACTTTCTCTCCATCCGTTCCTGGATCTCAAAGTCACTGGGAGAGGTGGCCTTGGCTGACTTGGGAGCTGCCTTTGGCGCTTTGTGGATGTGGCTTCTGTGTGAGCCTGGAGGTGATGTGGGCTTTCAGCATTTCAGAACAAAGAGATTCTGCATGATCGTTTGACTTTACGAAAGTCAGTCAACGCATCAGTAACTGGACACAGTGCAAAACAGAAAAAAAGGAGTTTTGAAAACACCTTGATGAGTACGGAGTCGCAGGTGAGGCAAGAGATCACTTTGTCAGCCGAGGCAACATGAAATGGCCTTACTGCAGAAACACATGTCAAGGAAGTAATTCAACTCTTCGATTCCGATCAGCAGTTCGGCATCGTTCTAAATTGGGAGAGACTCTGCGTTCATTCTCTTGTCTTTGTAGACATGGTTCACCTGCATATGTGCTTTCCGTATCAGAAATCATGTACCTATCAGTACTCGATAGGTCCCTCTTCAACGTTGGCCATCCCATTCCACGTCGGAAGCCTAACAATTGGCCTTCATGTTTACCAGCGTTAGACACCCTTAACCCTGCGTCGCCTTCACATGAGAAGGGTGAACCGACACGGGGTTGTGTATGTCCAAAGTTCAGATAGGAGCATGGGACATACACTGTACTCTAGAGACAGCGCATCCGGGTTCCGAACTTTTCTGGATGATGCGTGAAAAGCCAATCCAGAAGACTCTGGAGGCAAGGGCAGTCATGACAAGCACGCCCATGTAGTTGGGAAACAGTGCTCTAGAGCCAGTCGAAAGTGCATCATAAAGGAAAGCAAAAAGAGAAGTAGAAAGTGAGGGAGACGTTCAGAAATGGAAAACGCGTCTGTTGCCTACTTAAGCCCCACACACGAGGGAAGATGCTCAGAGAAGCTGAAGCCGCGGTTCCCACACTTGCCCAGCGCAGCCAGGCCCACAGCCCCTGCAGGATCCCCGATGGCCCTGCCCTGCTCCTTCTCGGTGGCCCTGGTGCTGCTCAGCTGCCACTCCCTGTGCTGTCTGGCTTGCCACCTGCCCGACACCCACGGCCTGCGCAACTGGAGGGTCCTGACGCTCCTGGGACAGATGAGGAGACTCTCCGCCGGCTCTTGTGACCACTACACCAATGACTTTGCCTTCCCCAAGGAGCTGTTTGATGGCCAGCGGCTCCAGGAGGCGCAGGCCCTCTCTGTGGTCCACGTGATGACCCAGAAGGTCTTCCACCTCTTCTGCCCGGACACGTCCTCTGCTCCTTGGAACATGACTCTCCTGGAGGAACTGTGCTCGGGGCTCTCTGAGCAGCTGGATGACCTGGAGGCCTGTCCCCTGCAGGAGGCGGGGCTGGCCGAGACCCCCCTCATGCATGAGGACTCCACCCTGAGGACCTACTTCCAAAGGATCTCCCTCTACCTGCAAGACAGGAACCACAGCCCGTGTGCCTGGGAGATGGTCCGAGCAGAAATCGGGAGATCCTTCTTCTCCTCGACAATCTTGCAAGAAAGAATCAGGAGGAGGAAATGAGACCCGCCCGGGTCCGCACGGAAATGACATTCCCTGACTGATCAGAGCACACTTGCACGTGTCCTGCCGCCTCAGAGAAGCTCACGCCTGCCGTCACGGTGACACGAAGGCAATCGGGTGTCCAACGTGTTCAGGACGGGGCAGCACCATCAAGTCAAGTCGACAAACGCCGCTTACTTTCACATAACCTTGCCCATCTCTCTACTTACTACTCATTCGTTTATTTATTTATTTATTTATTTATTTATTTATTTATTTATTCGTATTTATGGCTCAACTGGGTTCTCTTTGTATACTAGTAGGTGTACCGTCACTCTGTGATTCAGGGGGAGTGGGGATGCTTTCTATTTATTAAGTTTTTTATTCTTTTGTTCATTAAACCGTTCTCTGCAAGCATTCTTGCATTTGTGGTTTCTTTCGAGACGGAGGGAATCAGAAGAGAATCTGATGAAAGAGTGGATCGTATGACTCTTCTCCTCAGGATTCTGTTACTCTCATGAGAAGTCAACCCATAGTCCTCCTCGATGCCAGTGCGTATGTGCCTGTCAGGCTGAGGGTGCACACGACCGATCCCATCTCCTACCCTGTATCTCTGAGTTCTGTCGAGAAAAACAAACCTCCAAACAACCAGCAGATTGAAGTGATGGCAGTCATAGCACACGGTACAACAACAAGGAGAAGGGGCATGGGAACTCTGTAAGCAGAAAAGGAAGCAGGCATATCCGGAAATATAATCAAGCAGCACTAGATAATACCTTCCCTATTAGACTGGTGGATGTCCCAGTGCCAATATCCTTCAGAAAATGCCTATTGGGGTCTGCCAGTTACAAGCCGGTCCGTTCCCTTGAAGCCTAGCAATGGAAGCGCTGCCAAGGGAACAGAGTCCCAAAGGAGAAGTGGTCTCCAGATGGATTCCCTTGTGGATCCTGTGTGGCCATGTGACTTCTAAGGGCAAGCCACTCACTGAAGCCCAGAGTCTGTGGAGGCTCCCTCCTTTTTGGAAACTCTCCTCCGAGAGGCCTTGTTGTCTTCTTTTGCTCCTGATGACAGACCATTATGGACCGGAGGGCACGTCCCCGTTACAACCAGGGGACAGTGGCTGTAGGAACAAGCAAAGACAAAGCGGGAGGATTGGACTCGGTGGTCTGTCCGATGCTCTACAGCAGAAGACTGCCCCCTACAGCCAGCAATGCACTGAGATAGTGACCAGGCCTGGACACCTGGCTTGTGTTGTGTGCATCAGGTTGCCCCTGCTGTGTGATTCATCTCCCGAGGTAAAAACAGGTTTTCTAGGAGGAACGGATTCAGAGAGTGTAAAAAGCCAATTTCCTCAGCTTTTCTCTCTCGCTCTCTCTCGCTCTCGCTCTCGCTGTCTCTCTCCCCCTCTGGAAAATACAGTGTTCCAAAGAGCAGCGAGGTAGGCAATGTGGTTGGCAAGGTCGGGTAAGCAGCCAGATCTTGGTTTCAGCTGAGATCCTCATCTCAGGGCGGGTGGATGGAACCCCACATCAGGCTCCCCACAAGCGCAGAGACTGCAGAGGATTCCTTGTCCCTGGGGCACCTGGGTGGCTCGTTCCATGAGGCATCTCTCTTTGGCTGGATCGCCAATCCCAGGGTCCTTGGATGGAGCCTGTCATCGGGCTCCTTCTCAGGTGGGTGTCTGCTACTCCCTCTCCTCCCCTGCTCATGCTGCTCTCTATATTGCTTTCACTCTCTCTCTCTCTCTCTTTCTCTAAAAATCAAGATATCTTTTACGAGTAGTTAGCTGCGCAGAAAAAAAAAAAACGACGTAGAGAGACTTTTCCCACCTCCGTGGTCTGTATCTGCATAGTGTCCCTGGAAATGAACCTTCAGCCACCTGAGGGAATCCCTGTGACAAGGCTTCCCAGATTCTGGGCTCTGTGAACTAGTCTTAGATAGTCCAGTGGTCTGTAGGCTCTCCAAAGCTCAGTCTGGGAGGGCCCCAGCCAAAGCTTCTTGCTTCCTGTTTGTTGTCTCTCCTTGGGCTTTCTTGAGTACCACACAAGAAGCATGGCCGTTGAATTAGTGGAAGAGCCCTGAAATGTGTGCCGAGGAGGGCGACACACCTAGGAATGACAGGCCCCTGTGAGCAGAGGACTTTCTCTCCATCCGTTCCTGGATCTCAAAGTCACTGGGAGAGGTGGCCTTGGCTGACTTGGGAGCTGCCTTTGGCGCTTTGTGGATGTGGCTTCTGTGTGAGCCTGGAGGTGATGTGGGCTTTCAGCATTTCAGAACAAAGAGATTCTGCATGATCGTTTGACTTTACGAAAGTCAGTCAACGCATCAGTAACTGGACACAGTGCAAAACAGAAAAAAAGGAGTTTTGAAAACACCTTGATGAGTACGGAGTCGCAGGTGAGGCAAGAGATCACTTTGTCAGCCGAGGCAACATGAAATGGCCTTACTGCAGAAACACATGTCAAGGAAGTAATTCAACTCTTCGATTCCGATCAGCAGTTCGGCATCGTTCTAAATTGGGAGAGACTCTGCGTTCATTCTCTTGTCTTTGTAGACATGGTTCACCTGCATATGTGCTTTCCGTATCAGAAATCATGTACCTATCAGTACTCGATAGGTCCCTCTTCAACGTTGGCCATCCCATTCCACGTCGGAAGCCTAACAATTGGCCTTCATGTTTACCAGCGTTAGACACCCTTAACCCTGCGTCGCCTTCACATGAGAAGGGTGAACCGACACGGGGTTGTGTATGTCCAAAGTTCAGATAGGAGCATGGGACATACACTGTACTCTAGAGACAGCGCATCCGGGTTCCGAACTTTTCTGGATGATGCGTGAAAAGCCAATCCAGAAGACTCTGGAGGCAAGGGCAGTCATGACAAGCACGCCCATGTAGTTGGGAAACAGTGCTCTAGAGCCAGTCGAAAGTGCATCATAAAGGAAAGCAAAAAGAGAAGTAGAAAGTGAGGGAGACGTTCAGAAATGGAAAACGCGTCTGTTGCCTACTTAAGCCCCACACACGAGGGAAGATGCTCAGAGAAGCTGAAGCCGCGGTTCCCACACTTGCCCAGCGCAGCCAGGCCCACAGCCCCTGCAGGATCCCCGATGGCCCTGCCCTGCTCCTTCTCGGTGGCCCTGGTGCTGCTCAGCTGCCACTCCCTGTGCTGTCTGGCTTGCCACCTGCCCGACACCCACGGCCTGCGCAACTGGAGGGTCCTGACGCTCCTGGGACAGATGAGGAGACTCTCCGCCGGCTCTTGTGACCACTACACCAATGACTTTGCCTTCCCCAAGGAGCTGTTTGATGGCCAGCGGCTCCAGGAGGCGCAGGCCCTCTCTGTGGTCCACGTGATGACCCAGAAGGTCTTCCACCTCTTCTGCCCGGACACGTCCTCTGCTCCTTGGAACATGACTCTCCTGGAGGAACTGTGCTCGGGGCTCTCTGAGCAGCTGGATGACCTGGAGGCCTGTCCCCTGCAGGAGGCGGGGCTGGCCGAGACCCCCCTCATGCATGAGGACTCCACCCTGAGGACCTACTTCCAAAGGATCTCCCTCTACCTGCAAGACAGGAACCACAGCCCGTGTGCCTGGGAGATGGTCCGAGCAGAAATCGGGAGATCCTTCTTCTCCTCGACAATCTTGCAAGAAAGAATCAGGAGGAGGAAATGAGACCCGCCCGGGTCCGCACGGAAATGACATTCCCTGACTGATCAGAGCACACTTGCACGTGTCCTGCCGCCTCGGAGAAGCTCACGCCTGCCGTCACGGTGACACGAAGGCAATCGGGTGTCCAACGTGTTCAGGACGGGGCAGCACCATCAAGTCAAGTCGACAAACGCCGCTTACTTTCACATAACCTTGCCCATCTCTCTACTTACTACTCATTCGTTTATTTATTTATTTATTTATTTATTTATTTATTTATTTATTCGTATTTATGGTTCAACTGGGTTCTCTTTGTATACTAGTAGGTGTACCGTCACTCTGTGATTCAGGGGGAGTGGGGATGCTTTCTATTTATTAAGTTTTTTATTCTTTTGTTCATTAAACCGTTCTCTGCAAGCATTCTTGCATTTGTGGTTTCTTTCGAGACGGAGGGAATCAGAAGAGAATCTGATGAAAGAGTGGATCGTATGACTCTTCTCCTCAGGATTCTGTTACTCTCATGAGAAGTCAACCCATAGTCCTCCTCGATGCCAGTGCGTATGTGCCTGTCAGGCTGAGGGTGCACACGACCGATCCCATCTCCTACCCTGTATCTCTGAGTTCTGTCGAGAAAAACAAACCTCCAAACAACCAGCAGATTGAAGTGATGGCAGTCATAGCACACGGTACAACAACAAGGAGAAGGGGCATGGGAACTCTGTAAGCAGAAAAGGAAGCAGGCATATCCGGAAATATAATCAAGCAGCACTAGATAATACCTTCCCTATTAGACTGGTGGATGTCCCAGTGCCAATATCCTTCAGAAAATGCCTATTGGGGTCTGCCAGTTACAAGCCGGTCCGTTCCCTTGAAGCCTAGCAATGGAAGCGCTGCCAAGGGAACAGAGTCCCAAAGGAGAAGTGGTCTCCAGATGGATTCCCTTGTGGATCCTGTGTGGCCATGTGACTTCTAAGGGCAAGCCACTCACTGAAGCCCAGAGTCTGTGGAGGCTCCCTCCTTTTTGGAAACTCTCCTCCGAGAGGCCTTGTTGTCTTCTTTTGCTCCTGATGACAGACCATTATGGACCGGAGGGCACGTCCCCGTTACAACCAGGGGACAGTGGCTGTAGGAACAAGCAAAGACAAAGCGGGAGGATTGGACTCGGTGGTCTGTCCGATGCTCTACAGCAGAAGACTGCCCCCTACAGCCAGCAATGCACTGAGATAGTGACCAGGCCTGGACACCTGGCTTGTGTTGTGTGCATCAGGTTGCCCCTGCTGTGTGATTCATCTCCCGAGGTAAAAACAGGTTTTCTAGGAGGAACGGATTCAGAGAGTGTAAAAAGCCAATTTCCTCAGCTTTTCTCTCTCGCTCTCTCTCGCTCTCGCTCTCGCTGTCTCTCTCCCCCTCTGGAAAATACAGTGTTCCAAAGAGCAGCGAGGTAGGCAATGTGGTTGGCAAGGTCGGGTAAGCAGCCAGATCTTGGTTTCAGCTGAGATCCTCATCTCAGGGCGGGTGGATGGAACCCCACATCAGGCTCCCCACAAGCGCAGAGACTGCAGAGGATTCCTTGTCCCTGGGGCACCTGGGTGGCTCGTTCCATGAGGCATCTCTCTTTGGCTGGATCGCCAATCCCAGGGTCCTTGGATGGAGCCTGTCATCGGGCTCCTTCTCAGGTGGGTGTCTGCTACTCCCTCTCCTCCCCTGCTCATGCTGCTCTCTATATTGCTTTCACTCTCTCTCTCTCTCTCTTTCTCTAAAAATCAAGATATCTTTTACGAGTAGTTAGCTGCGCAGAAAAAAAAAAAACGACGTAGAGAGACTTTTCCCACCTCCGTGGTCTGTATCTGCATAGTGTCCCTGGAAATGAACCTTCAGCCACCTGAGGGAATCCCTGTGACAAGGCTTCCCAGATTCTGGGCTCTGTGAACTAGTCTTAGATAGTCCAGTGGTCTGTAGGCTCTCCAAAGCTCAGTCTGGGAGGGCCCCAGCCAAAGCTTCTTGCTTCCTGTTTGTTGTCTCTCCTTGGGCTTTCTTGAGTACCACACAAGAAGCATGGCCGTTGAATTAGTGGAAGAGCCCTGAAATGTGTGCCGAGGAGGGCGACACACCTAGGAATGACAGGCCCCTGTGAGCAGAGGACTTTCTCTCCATCCGTTCCTGGATCTCAAAGTCACTGGGAGAGGTGGCCTTGGCTGACTTGGGAGCTGCCTTTGGCGCTTTGTGGATGTGGCTTCTGTGTGAGCCTGGAGGTGATGTGGGCTTTCAGCATTTCAGAACAAAGAGATTCTGCATGATCGTTTGACTTTACGAAAGTCAGTCAACGCATCAGTAACTGGACACAGTGCAAAACAGAAAAAAAGGAGTTTTGAAAACACCTTGATGAGTACGGAGTCGCAGGTGAGGCAAGAGATCACTTTGTCAGCCGAGGCAACATGAAATGGCCTTACTGCAGAAACACATGTCAAGGAAGTAATTCAACTCTTCGATTCCGATCAGCAGTTCGGCATCGTTCTAAATTGGGAGAGACTCTGCGTTCATTCTCTTGTCTTTGTAGACATGGTTCACCTGCATATGTGCTTTCCGTATCAGAAATCATGTACCTATCAGTACTCGATAGGTCCCTCTTCAACGTTGGCCATCCCATTCCACGTCGGAAGCCTAACAATTGGCCTTCATGTTTACCAGCGTTAGACACCCTTAACCCTGCGTCGCCTTCACATGAGAAGGGTGAACCGACACGGGGTTGTGTATGTCCAAAGTTCAGATAGGAGCATGGGACATACACTGTACTCTAGAGACAGCGCATCCGGGTTCCGAACTTTTCTGGATGATGCGTGAAAAGCCAATCCAGAAGACTCTGGAGGCAAGGGCAGTCATGACAAGCACGCCCATGTAGTTGGGAAACAGTGCTCTAGAGCCAGTCGAAAGTGCATCATAAAGGAAAGCAAAAAGAGAAGTAGAAAGTGAGGGAGACGTTCAGAAATGGAAAACGCGTCTGTTGCCTACTTAAGCCCCACACACGAGGGAAGATGCTCAGAGAAGCTGAAGCCGCGGTTCCCACACTTGCCCAGCGCAGCCAGGCCCACAGCCCCTGCAGGATCCCCGATGGCCCTGCCCTGCTCCTTCTCGGTGGCCCTGGTGCTGCTCAGCTGCCACTCCCTGTGCTGTCTGGCTTGCCACCTGCCCGACACCCACGGCCTGCGCAACTGGAGGGTCCTGACGCTCCTGGGACAGATGAGGAGACTCTCCGCCGGCTCTTGTGACCACTACACCAATGACTTTGCCTTCCCCAAGGAGCTGTTTGATGGCCAGCGGCTCCAGGAGGCGCAGGCCCTCTCTGTGGTCCACGTGATGACCCAGAAGGTCTTCCACCTCTTCTGCCCGGACACGTCCTCTGCTCCTTGGAACATGACTCTCCTGGAGGAACTGTGCTCGGGGCTCTCTGAGCAGCTGGATGACCTGGAGGCCTGTCCCCTGCAGGAGGCGGGGCTGGCCGAGACCCCCCTCATGCATGAGGACTCCACCCTGAGGACCTACTTCCAAAGGATCTCCCTCTACCTGCAAGACAGGAACCACAGCCCGTGTGCCTGGGAGATGGTCCGAGCAGAAATCGGGAGATCCTTCTTCTCCTCGACAATCTTGCAAGAAAGAATCAGGAGGAGGAAATGAGACCCGCCCGGGTCCGCACGGAAATGACATTCCCTGACTGATCAGAGCACACTTGCACGTGTCCTGCCGCCTCGGAGAAGCTCACGCCTGCCGTCACGGTGACACGAAGGCAATCGGGTGTCCAACGTGTTCAGGACGGGGCAGCACCATCAAGTCAAGTCGACAAACGCCGCTTACTTTCACATAACCTTGCCCATCTCTCTACTTACTACTCATTCGTTTATTTATTTATTTATTTATTTATTTATTTATTTATTTATTCGTATTTATGGTTCAACTGGGTTCTCTTTGTATACTAGTAGGTGTACCGTCACTCTGTGATTCAGGGGGAGTGGGGATGCTTTCTATTTATTAAGTTTTTTATTCTTTTGTTCATTAAACCGTTCTCTGCAAGCATTCTTGCATTTGTGGTTTCTTTCGAGACGGAGGGAATCAGAAGAGAATCTGATGAAAGAGTGGATCGTATGACTCTTCTCCTCAGGATTCTGTTACTCTCATGAGAAGTCAACCCATAGTCCTCCTCGATGCCAGTGCGTATGTGCCTGTCAGGCTGAGGGTGCACACGACCGATCCCATCTCCTACCCTGTATCTCTGAGTTCTGTCGAGAAAAACAAACCTCCAAACAACCAGCAGATTGAAGTGATGGCAGTCATAGCACACGGTACAACAACAAGGAGAAGGGGCATGGGAACTCTGTAAGCAGAAAAGGAAGCAGGCATATCCGGAAATATAATCAAGCAGCACTAGATAATACCTTCCCTATTAGACTGGTGGATGTCCCAGTGCCAATATCCTTCAGAAAATGCCTATTGGGGTCTGCCAGTTACAAGCCGGTCCGTTCCCTTGAAGCCTAGCAATGGAAGCGCTGCCAAGGGAACAGAGTCCCAAAGGAGAAGTGGTCTCCAGATGGATTCCCTTGTGGATCCTGTGTGGCCATGTGACTTCTAAGGGCAAGCCACTCACTGAAGCCCAGAGTCTGTGGAGGCTCCCTCCTTTTTGGAAACTCTCCTCCGAGAGGCCTTGTTGTCTTCTTTTGCTCCTGATGACAGACCATTATGGACCGGAGGGCACGTCCCCGTTACAACCAGGGGACAGTGGCTGTAGGAACAAGCAAAGACAAAGCGGGAGGATTGGACTCGGTGGTCTGTCCGATGCTCTACAGCAGAAGACTGCCCCCTACAGCCAGCAATGCACTGAGATAGTGACCAGGCCTGGACACCTGGCTTGTGTTGTGTGCATCAGGTTGCCCCTGCTGTGTGATTCATCTCCCGAGGTAAAAACAGGTTTTCTAGGAGGAACGGATTCAGAGAGTGTAAAAAGCCAATTTCCTCAGCTTTTCTCTCTCGCTCTCTCTCGCTCTCGCTCTCGCTGTCTCTCTCCCCCTCTGGAAAATACAGTGTTCCAAAGAGCAGCGAGGTAGGCAATGTGGTTGGCAAGGTCGGGTAAGCAGCCAGATCTTGGTTTCAGCTGAGATCCTCATCTCAGGGCGGGTGGATGGAACCCCACATCAGGCTCCCCACAAGCGCAGAGACTGCAGAGGATTCCTTGTCCCTGGGGCACCTGGGTGGCTCGTTCCATGAGGCATCTCTCTTTGGCTGGATCGCCAATCCCAGGGTCCTTGGATGGAGCCTGTCATCGGGCTCCTTCTCAGGTGGGTGTCTGCTACTCCCTCTCCTCCCCTGCTCATGCTGCTCTCTATATTGCTTTCACTCTCTCTCTCTCTCTCTCTTTCTCTAAAAATCAAGATATCTTTTACGAGTAGTTAGCTGCGCAGAAAAAAAAAAAACGACGTAGAGAGACTTTTCCCACCTCCGTGGTCTGTATCTGCATAGTGTCCCTGGAAATGAACCTTCAGCCACCTGAGGGAATCCCTGTGACAAGGCTTCCCAGATTCTGGGCTCTGTGAACTAGTCTTAGATAGTCCAGTGGTCTGTAGGCTCTCCAAAGCTCAGTCTGGGAGGGCCCCAGCCAAAGCTTCTTGCTTCCTGTTTGTTGTCTCTCCTTGGGCTTTCTTGAGTACCACACAAGAAGCATGGCCGTTGAATTAGTGGAAGAGCCCTGAAATGTGTGCCGAGGAGGGCGACACACCTAGGAATGACAGGCCCCTGTGAGCAGAGGACTTTCTCTCCATCCGTTCCTGGATCTCAAAGTCACTGGGAGAGGTGGCCTTGGCTGACTTGGGAGCTGCCTTTGGCGCTTTGTGGATGTGGCTTCTGTGTGAGCCTGGAGGTGATGTGGGCTTTCAGCATTTCAGAACAAAGAGATTCTGCATGATCGTTTGACTTTACGAAAGTCAGTCAACGCATCAGTAACTGGACACAGTGCAAAACAGAAAAAAAGGAGTTTTGAAAACACCTTGATGAGTACGGAGTCGCAGGTGAGGCAAGAGATCACTTTGTCAGCCGAGGCAACATGAAATGGCCTTACTGCAGAAACACATGTCAAGGAAGTAATTCAACTCTTCGATTCCGATCAGCAGTTCGGCATCGTTCTAAATTGGGAGAGACTCTGCGTTCATTCTCTTGTCTTTGTAGACATGGTTCACCTGCATATGTGCTTTCCGTATCAGAAATCATGTACCTATCAGTACTCGATAGGTCCCTCTTCAACGTTGGCCATCCCATTCCACGTCGGAAGCCTAACAATTGGCCTTCATGTTTACCAGCGTTAGACACCCTTAACCCTGCGTCGCCTTCACATGAGAAGGGTGAACCGACACGGGGTTGTGTATGTCCAAAGTTCAGATAGGAGCATGGGACATACACTGTACTCTAGAGACAGCGCATCCGGGTTCCGAACTTTTCTGGATGATGCGTGAAAAGCCAATCCAGAAGACTCTGGAGGCAAGGGCAGTCATGACAAGCACGCCCATGTAGTTGGGAAACAGTGCTCTAGAGCCAGTCGAAAGTGCATCATAAAGGAAAGCAAAAAGAGAAGTAGAAAGTGAGGGAGACGTTCAGAAATGGAAAACGCGTCTGTTGCCTACTTAAGCCCCACACACGAGGGAAGATGCTCAGAGAAGCTGAAGCCGCGGTTCCCACACTTGCCCAGCGCAGCCAGGCCCACAGCCCCTGCAGGATCCCCGATGGCCCTGCCCTGCTCCTTCTCGGTGGCCCTGGTGCTGCTCAGCTGCCACTCCCTGTGCTGTCTGGCTTGCCACCTGCCCGACACCCACGGCCTGCGCAACTGGAGGGTCCTGACGCTCCTGGGACAGATGAGGAGACTCTCCGCCGGCTCTTGTGACCACTACACCAATGACTTTGCCTTCCCCAAGGAGCTGTTTGATGGCCAGCGGCTCCAGGAGGCGCAGGCCCTCTCTGTGGTCCACGTGATGACCCAGAAGGTCTTCCACCTCTTCTGCCCGGACACGTCCTCTGCTCCTTGGAACATGACTCTCCTGGAGGAACTGTGCTCGGGGCTCTCTGAGCAGCTGGATGACCTGGAGGCCTGTCCCCTGCAGGAGGCGGGGCTGGCCGAGACCCCCCTCATGCATGAGGACTCCACCCTGAGGACCTACTTCCAAAGGATCTCCCTCTACCTGCAAGACAGGAACCACAGCCCGTGTGCCTGGGAGATGGTCCGAGCAGAAATCGGGAGATCCTTCTTCTCCTCGACAATCTTGCAAGAAAGAATCAGGAGGAGGAAATGAGACCCGCCCGGGTCCGCACGGAAATGACATTCCCTGACTGATCAGAGCACACTTGCACGTGTCCTGCCGCCTCAGAGAAGCTCACGCCTGCCGTCACGGTGACACGAAGGCAATCGGGTGTCCAACGTGTTCAGGACGGGGCAGCACCATCAAGTCAAGTCGACAAACACCGCTTACTTTCACATAACCTTGCCCATCTCTCTACTTACTACTCATTCGTTTATTTATTTATTTATTTATTTATTTATTTATTTATTTATTTATTTGTATTTATGGCTCAACTGGGTTCTCTTTGTATACTAGTAGGTGTACCGTCACTCTGTGATTCAGGGGGAGTGGGGATGCTTTCTATTTATTAAGTTTTTTATTCTTTTGTTCATTAAACCGTTCTCTGCAAGCATTCTTGCATTTGTGGTTTCTTTCGAGACGGAGGGAATCAGAAGAGAATCTGATGAAAGAGTGGATCGTATGACTCTTCTCCTCAGGATTCTGTTACTCTCATGAGAAGTCAACCCATAGTCCTCCTCGATGCCAGTGCGTATGTGCCTGTCAGGCTGAGGGTGCACACGACCGATCCCATCTCCTACCCTGTATCTCTGAGTTCTGTTGAGAAAAACAAACCTCCAAACAACCAGCAGATTGAAGTGATGGCAGTCATAGCACACGGTACAACAACAAGAAGAAGGGGCATGGGAACTCTGTAAGCAGAAAAGGAAGCAGGCATATCCGGAAATATAATCAAGCAGCACTAGATAATACCTTCCCTATTAGACTGGTGGATGTCCCAGTGCCAATATCCTTCAGAAAATGCCTATTGGGGTCTGCCAGTTACAAGCCGGTCCGTTCCCTTGAAGCCTAGCAATGGAAGCGCTGCCAAGGGAACAGAGTCCCAAAGGAGAAGTGGTCTCCAGATGGATTCCCTTGTGGATCCTGTGTGGCCATGTGACTTCTAAGGGCAAGCCACTCACTGAAGCCCAGAGTCTGTGGAGGCTCCCTCCTTTTTGGAAACTCTCCTCCGAGAGGCCTTGTTGTCTTCTTTTGCTCCTGATGACAGACCATTATGGACCGGAGGGCACGTCCCCGTTACAACCAGGGGACAGTGGCTGTAGGAACAAGCAAAGACAAAGTGGGAGGATTGGACTCGGTGGTCTGTCCGATGCTCTACAGCAGAAGACTGCCCCCTACAGCCAGCAATGCACTGAGATAGTGACCAGGCCTGGACACCTGGCTTGTGTTGTGTGCATCAGGTTGCCCCTGCTGTGTGATTCATCTCCCGAGGTAAAAACAGGTTTTCTAGGAGGAACGGATTCAGAGAGTGTAAAAAGCCAATTTCCTCAGCTTTTCTCTCTCGCTCTCTCTCGCTCTCGCTCTCGCTGTCTCTCTCCCCCTCTGGAAAATACAGTGTTCCAAAGAGCAGCGAGGTAGGCAATGTGGTTGGCAAGGTCGGGTAAGCAGCCAGATCTTGGTTTCAGCTGAGATCCTCATCTCAGGGCGGGTGGATGGAACCCCACATCAGGCTCCCCACAAGCGCAGAGACTGCAGAGGATTCCTTGTCCCTGGGGCACCTGGGTGGCTCGTTCCATGAGGCATCTCTCTTTGGCTGGATCGCCAATCCCAGGGTCCTTGGATGGAGCCTGTCATCGGGCTCCTTCTCAGGTGGGTGTCTGCTACTCCCTCTCCTCCCCTGCTCATGCTGCTCTCTATATTGCTTTCACTCTCTCTCTCTCTCTCTTTCTCTAAAAATCAAGATATCTTTTACGAGTAGTTAGCTGCGCAGAAAAAAAAAAAACGACGTAGAGAGACTTTTCCCACCTCCGTGGTCTGTATCTGCATAGTGTCCCTGGAAATGAACCTTCAGCCACCTGAGGGAATCCCTGTGACAAGGCTTCCCAGATTCTGGGCTCTGTGAACTAGTCTTAGATAGTCCAGTGGTCTGTAGGCTCTCCAAAGCTCAGTCTGGGAGGGCCCCAGCCAAAGCTTCTTGCTTCCTGTTTGTTGTCTCTCCTTGGGCTTTCTTGAGTACCACACAAGAAGCATGGCCGTTGAATTAGTGGAAGAGCCCTGAAATGTGTGCCGAGGAGGGCGACACACCTAGGAATGACAGGCCCCTGTGAGCAGAGGACTTTCTCTCCATCCGTTCCTGGATCTCAAAGTCACTGGGAGAGGTGGCCTTGGCTGACTTGGGAGCTGCCTTTGGCGCTTTGTGGATGTGGCTTCTGTGTGAGCCTGGAGGTGATGTGGGCTTTCAGCATTTCAGAACAAAGAGATTCTGCATGATCGTTTGACTTTACGAAAGTCAGTCAACGCATCAGTAACTGGACACAGTGCAAAACAGAAAAAAAGGAGTTTTGAAAACACCTTGATGAGTACGGAGTCGCAGGTGAGGCAAGAGATCACTTTGTCAGCCGAGGCAACATGAAATGGCCTTACTGCAGAAACACATGTCAAGGAAGTAATTCAACTCTTCGATTCCGATCAGCAGTTCGGCATCGTTCTAAATTGGGAGAGACTCTGCGTTCATTCTCTTGTCTTTGTAGACATGGTTCACCTGCATATGTGCTTTCCGTATCAGAAATCATGTACCTATCAGTACTCGATAGGTCCCTCTTCAACGTTGGCCATCCCATTCCACGTCGGAAGCCTAACAATTGGCCTTCATGTTTACCAGCGTTAGACACCCTTAACCCTGCGTCGCCTTCACATGAGAAGGGTGAACCGACACGGGGTTGTGTATGTCCAAAGTTCAGATAGGAGCATGGGACATACACTGTACTCTAGAGACAGCGCATCCGGGTTCCGAACTTTTCTGGATGATGCGTGAAAAGCCAATCCAGAAGACTCTGGAGGCAAGGGCAGTCATGACAAGCACGCCCATGTAGTTGGGAAACAGTGCTCTAGAGCCAGTCGAAAGTGCATCATAAAGGAAAGCAAAAAGAGAAGTAGAAAGTGAGGGAGACGTTCAGAAATGGAAAACGCGTCTGTTGCCTACTTAAGCCCCACACACGAGGGAAGATGCTCAGAGAAGCTGAAGCCGCGGTTCCCACACTTGCCCAGCGCAGCCAGGCCCACAGCCCCTGCAGGATCCCCGATGGCCCTGCCCTGCTCCTTCTCGGTGGCCCTGGTGCTGCTCAGCTGCCACTCCCTGTGCTGTCTGGCTTGCCACCTGCCCGACACCCACGGCCTGCGCAACTGGAGGGTCCTGACGCTCCTGGGACAGATGAGGAGACTCTCCGCCGGCTCTTGTGACCACTACACCAATGACTTTGCCTTCCCCAAGGAGCTGTTTGATGGCCAGCGGCTCCAGGAGGCGCAGGCCCTCTCTGTGGTCCACGTGATGACCCAGAAGGTCTTCCACCTCTTCTGCCCGGACACGTCCTCTGCTCCTTGGAACATGACTCTCCTGGAGGAACTGTGCTCGGGGCTCTCTGAGCAGCTGGATGACCTGGAGGCCTGTCCCCTGCAGGAGGCGGGGCTGGCCGAGACCCCCCTCATGCATGAGGACTCCACCCTTAGGACCTACTTCCAAAGGATCTCCCTCTACCTGCAAGACAGGAACCACAGCCCGTGTGCCTGGGAGATGGTCCGAGCAGAAATCGGGAGATCCTTCTTCTCCTCGACAATCTTGCAAGAAAGAATCAGGAGGAGGAAATGAGACCCGCCCGGGTCCGCACGGAAATGACATTCCCTGACTGATCAGAGCACACTTGCACGTGTCCTGCCGCCTCAGAGAAGCTCACGCCTGCCGTCACGGTGACACGAAGGCAATCGGGTGTCCAACGTGTTCAGGACGGGGCAGCACCATCAAGTCAAGTCGACAAACGCCGCTTACTTTCACATAACCTTGCCCATCTCTCTACTTACTACTCATTCGTTTATTTATTTATTTATTTATTTATTTATTTATTTATTTATTTGTATTTATGGCTCAACTGGGTTCTCTTTGTATACTAGTAGGTGTACCGTCACTCTGTGATTCAGGGGGAGTGGGGATGCTTTCTATTTATTAAGTTTTTTATTCTTTTGTTCATTAAACCGTTCTCTGCAAGCATTCTTGCATTTGTGGTTTCTTTCGAGACGGAGGGAATCAGAAGAGAATCTGATGAAAGAGTGGATCGTATGACTCTTCTCCTCAGGATTCTGTTACTCTCATGAGAAGTCAACCCATAGTCCTCCTCGATGCCAGTGCGTATGTGCCTGTCAGGCTGAGGGTGCACACGACCGATCCCATCTCCTACCCTGTATCTCTGAGTTCTGTCGAGAAAAACAAACCTCCAAACAACCAGCAGATTGAAGTGATGGCAGTCATAGCACACGGTACAACAACAAGGAGAAGGGGCATGGGAACTCTGTAAGCAGAAAAGGAAGCAGGCATATCCGGAAATATAATCAAGCAGCACTAGATAATACCTTCCCTATTAGACTGGTGGATGTCCCAGTGCCAATATCCTTCAGAAAATGCCTATTGGGGTCTGCCAGTTACAAGCCGGTCCGTTCCCTTGAAGCCTAGCAATGGAAGCGCTGCCAAGGGAACAGAGTCCCAAAGGAGAAGTGGTCTCCAGATGGATTCCCTTGTGGATCCTGTGTGGCCATGTGACTTCTAAGGGCAAGCCACTCACTGAAGCCCAGAGTCTGTGGAGGCTCCCTCCTTTTTGGAAACTCTCCTCCGAGAGGCCTTGTTGTCTTCTTTTGCTCCTGATGACAGACCATTATGGACCGGAGGGCACGTCCCCGTTACAACCAGGGGACAGTGGCTGTAGGAACAAGCAAAGACAAAGCGGGAGGATTGGACTCGGTGGTCTGTCCGATGCTCTACAGCAGAAGACTGCCCCCTACAGCCAGCAATGCACTGAGATAGTGACCAGGCCTGGACACCTGGCTTGTGTTGTGTGCATCAGGTTGCCCCTGCTGTGTGATTCATCTCCCGAGGTAAAAACAGGTTTTCTAGGAGGAACGGATTCAGAGAGTGTAAAAAGCCAATTTCCTCAGCTTTTCTCTCTCGCTCTCTCTCGCTCTCGCTCTCGCTGTCTCTCTCCCCCTCTGGAAAATACAGTGTTCCAAAGAGCAGCGAGGTAGGCAATGTGGTTGGCAAGGTCGGGTAAGCAGCCAGATCTTGGTTTCAGCTGAGATCCTCATCTCAGGGCGGGTGGATGGAACCCCACATCAGGCTCCCCACAAGCGCAGAGACTGCAGAGGATTCCTTGTCCCTGGGGCACCTGGGTGGCTCGTTCCATGAGGCATCTGTCTTTGGCTGGATCGCCAATCCCAGGGTCCTTGGATGGAGCCTGTCATAGGGCTCCTTCTCAGGTGGGTGTCTGCTACTCCCTCTCCTCCCCTGCTCATGCTGCTCTCTATATTGCTTTCACTCTCTCTCTCTCTCTCTTTCTCTAAAAATCAAGATATCTTTTACGAGTAGTTAGCTGCGCAGAAAAAAAAAAACGACGTAGAGAGACTTTTCCCACCTCCGTGGTCTGTATCTGCATAGTGTCCCTGGAAATGAACCTTCAGCCACCTGAGGGAATCCCTGTGACAAGGCTTCCCAGATTCTGGGCTCTGTGAACTAGTCTTAGATAGTCCAGTGGTCTGTAGGCTCTCCAAAGCTCAGTCTGGGAGGGCCCCAGCCAAAGCTTCTTGCTTCCTGTTTGTTGTCTCTCCTTGGGCTTTCTTGAGTACCACACAAGAAGCATGGCCGTTGAATTAGTGGAAGAGCCCTGAAATGTGTGCCGAGGAGGGCGACACACCTAGGAATGACAGGCCCCTGTGAGCAGAGGACTTTCTCTCCATCCGTTCCTGGATCTCAAAGTCACTGGGAGAGGTGGCCTTGGCTGACTTGGGAGCTGCCTTTGGCGCTTTGTGGATGTGGCTTCTGTGTGAGCCTGGAGGTGATGTGGGCTTTCAGCATTTCAGAACAAAGAGATTCTGCATGATCGTTTGACTTTACGAAAGTCAGTCAACGCATCAGTAACTGGACACAGTGCAAAACAGAAAAAAAGGAGTTTTGAAAACACCTTGATGAGTACGGAGTCGCAGGTGAGGCAAGAGATCACTTTGTCAGCCGAGGCAACATGAAATGGCCTTACTGCAGAAACACATGTCAAGGAAGTAATTCAACTCTTCGATTCCGATCAGCAGTTCGGCATCGTTCTAAATTGGGAGAGACTCTGCGTTCATTCTCTTGTCTTTGTAGACATGGTTCACCTGCATATGTGCTTTCCGTATCAGAAATCATGTACCTATCAGTACTCGATAGGTCCCTCTTCAACGTTGGCCATCCCATTCCACGTCGGAAGCCTAACAATTGGCCTTCATGTTTACCAGCGTTAGACACCCTTAACCCTGCGTCGCCTTCACATGAGAAGGGTGAACCGACACGGGGTTGTGTATGTCCAAAGTTCAGATAGGAGCATGGGACATACACTGTACTCTAGAGACAGCGCATCCGGGTTCCGAACTTTTCTGGATGATGCGTGAAAAGCCAATCCAGAAGACTCTGGAGGCAAGGGCAGTCATGACAAGCACGCCCATGTAGTTGGGAAACAGTGCTCTAGAGCCAGTCGAAAGTGCATCATAAAGGAAAGCAAAAAGAGAAGTAGAAAGTGAGGGAGACGTTCAGAAATGGAAAACGCGTCTGTTGCCTACTTAAGCCCCACACACGAGGGAAGATGCTCAGAGAAGCTGAAGCCGCGGTTCCCACACTTGCCCAGCGCAGCCAGGCCCACAGCCCCTGCAGGATCCCCGATGGCCCTGCCCTGCTCCTTCTCGGTGGCCCTGGTGCTGCTCAGCTGCCACTCCCTGTGCTGTCTGGCTTGCCACCTGCCCGACACCCACGGCCTGCGCAACTGGAGGGTCCTGACGCTCCTGGGACAGATGAGGAGACTCTCCGCCGGCTCTTGTGACCACTACACCAATGACTTTGCCTTCCCCAAGGAGCTGTTTGATGGCCAGCGGCTCCAGGAGGCGCAGGCCCTCTCTGTGGTCCACGGGATGACCCAGAAGGTCTTCCACCTCTTCTGCCCGGACACGTCCTCTGCTCCTTGGAACATGACTCTCCTGGAGGAACTGTGCTCGGGGCTCTCTGAGCAGCTGGATGACCTGGAGGCCTGTCCCCTGCAGGAGGCGGGGCTGGCCGAGACCCCCCTCATGCATGAGGACTCCACCCTGAGGACCTACTTCCAAAGGATCTCCCTCTACCTGCAAGACAGGAACCACAGCCCGTGTGCCTGGGAGATGGTCCGAGCAGAAATCGGGAGATCCTTCTTCTCCTCGACAATCTTGCAAGAAAGAATCAGGAGGAGGAAATGAGACCCGCCCGGGTCCGCACGGAAATGACATTCCCTGACTGATCAGAGCACACTTGCACGTGTCCTGCCGCCTCAGAGAAGCTCACGCCTGCCGTCACGGTGACACGAAGGCAATCGGGTGTCCAACGTGTTCAGGACGGGGCAGCACCATCAAGTCAAGTCGACAAACACCGCTTACTTTCACATAACCTTGCCCATCTCTCTACTTACTACTCATTCGTTTATTTATTTATTTATTTATTTATTTATTTATTTATTTATTTATTTGTATTTATGGCTCAACTGGGTTCTCTTTGTATACTAGTAGGTGTACCGTCACTCTGTGATTCAGGGGGAGTGGGGATGCTTTCTATTTATTAAGTTTTTTATTCTTTTGTTCATTAAACCGTTCTCTGCAAGCATTCTTGCATTTGTGGTTTCTTTCGAGACGGAGGGAATCAGAAGAGAATCTGATGAAAGAGTGGATCGTATGACTCTTCTCCTCAGGATTCTGTTACTCTCATGAGAAGTCAACCCATAGTCCTCCTCGATGCCAGTGCGTATGTGCCTGTCAGGCTGAGGGTGCACACGACCGATCCCATCTCCTACCCTGTATCTCTGAGTTCTGTTGAGAAAAACAAACCTCCAAACAACCAGCAGATTGAAGTGATGGCAGTCATAGCACACGGTACAACAACAAGAAGAAGGGGCATGGGAACTCTGTAAGCAGAAAAGGAAGCAGGCATATCCGGAAATATAATCAAGCAGCACTAGATAATACCTTCCCTATTAGACTGGTGGATGTCCCAGTGCCAATATCCTTCAGAAAATGCCTATTGGGGTCTGCCAGTTACAAGCCGGTCCGTTCCCTTGAAGCCTAGCAATGGAAGCGCTGCCAAGGGAACAGAGTCCCAAAGGAGAAGTGGTCTCCAGATGGATTCCCTTGTGGATCCTGTGTGGCCATGTGACTTCTAAGGGCAAGCCACTCACTGAAGCCCAGAGTCTGTGGAGGCTCCCTCCTTTTTGGAAACTCTCCTCCGAGAGGCCTTGTTGTCTTCTTTTGCTCCTGATGACAGACCATTATGGACCGGAGGGCACGTCCCCGTTACAACCAGGGGACAGTGGCTGTAGGAACAAGCAAAGACAAAGTGGGAGGATTGGACTCGGTGGTCTGTCCGATGCTCTACAGCAGAAGACTGCCCCCTACAGCCAGCAATGCACTGAGATAGTGACCAGGCCTGGACACCTGGCTTGTGTTGTGTGCATCAGGTTGCCCCTGCTGTGTGATTCATCTCCCGAGGTAAAAACAGGTTTTCTAGGAGGAACGGATTCAGAGAGTGTAAAAAGCCAATTTCCTCAGCTTTTCTCTCTCGCTCTCTCTCGCTCTCGCTCTCGCTGTCTCTCTCCCCCTCTGGAAAATACAGTGTTCCAAAGAGCAGCGAGGTAGGCAATGTGGTTGGCAAGGTCGGGTAAGCAGCCAGATCTTGGTTTCAGCTGAGATCCTCATCTCAGGGCGGGTGGATGGAACCCCACATCAGGCTCCCCACAAGCGCAGAGACTGCAGAGGATTCCTTGTCCCTGGGGCACCTGGGTGGCTCGTTCCATGAGGCATCTGTCTTTGGCTGGATCGCCAATCCCAGGGTCCTTGGATGGAGCCTGTCATCGGGCTCCTTCTCAGGTGGGTGTCTGCTACTCCCTCTCCTCCCCTGCTCATGCTGCTCTCTATATTGCTTTCACTCTCTCTCTCTCTCTCTTTCTCTAAAAATCAAGATATCTTTTACGAGTAGTTAGCTGCGCAGAAAAAAAAAAAACGACGTAGAGAGACTTTTCCCACCTCCGTGGTCTGTATCTGCATAGTGTCCCTGGAAATGAACCTTCAGCCACCTGAGGGAATCCCTGTGACAAGGCTTCCCAGATTCTGGGCTCTGTGAACTAGTCTTAGATAGTCCAGTGGTCTGTAGGCTCTCCAAAGCTCAGTCTGGGAGGGCCCCAGCCAAAGCTTCTTGCTTCCTGTTTGTTGTCTCTCCTTGGGCTTTCTTGAGTACCACACAAGAAGCATGGCCGTTGAATTAGTGGAAGAGCCCTGAAATGTGTGCCGAGGAGGGCGACACACCTAGGAATGACAGGCCCCTGTGAGCAGAGGACTTTCTCTCCATCCGTTCCTGGATCTCAAAGTCACTGGGAGAGGTGGCCTTGGCTGACTTGGGAGCTGCCTTTGGCGCTTTGTGGATGTGGCTTCTGTGTGAGCCTGGAGGTGATGTGGGCTTTCAGCATTTCAGAACAAAGAGATTCTGCATGATCGTTTGACTTTACGAAAGTCAGTCAACGCATCAGTAACTGGACACAGTGCAAAACAGAAAAAAAGGAGTTTTGAAAACACCTTGATGAGTACGGAGTCGCAGGTGAGGCAAGAGATCACTTTGTCAGCCGAGGCAACATGAAATGGCCTTACTGCAGAAACACATGTCAAGGAAGTAATTCAACTCTTCGATTCCGATCAGCAGTTCGGCATCGTTCTAAATTGGGAGAGACTCTGCGTTCATTCTCTTGTCTTTGTAGACATGGTTCACCTGCATATGTGCTTTCCGTATCAGAAATCATGTACCTATCAGTACTCGATAGGTCCCTCTTCAACGTTGGCCATCCCATTCCACGTCGGAAGCCTAACAATTGGCCTTCATGTTTACCAGCGTTAGACACCCTTAACCCTGCGTCGCCTTCACATGAGAAGGGTGAACCGACACGGGGTTGTGTATGTCCAAAGTTCAGATAGGAGCATGGGACATACACTGTACTCTAGAGACAGCGCATCCGGGTTCCGAACTTTTCTGGATGATGCGTGAAAAGCCAATCCAGAAGACTCTGGAGGCAAGGGCAGTCATGACAAGCACGCCCATGTAGTTGGGAAACAGTGCTCTAGAGCCAGTCGAAAGTGCATCATAAAGGAAAGCAAAAAGAGAAGTAGAAAGTGAGGGAGACGTTCAGAAATGGAAAACGCGTCTGTTGCCTACTTAAGCCCCACACACGAGGGAAGATGCTCAGAGAAGCTGAAGCCGCGGTTCCCACACTTGCCCAGCGCAGCCAGGCCCACAGCCCCTGCAGGATCCCCGATGGCCCTGCCCTGCTCCTTCTCGGTGGCCCTGGTGCTGCTCAGCTGCCACTCCCTGTGCTGTCTGGCTTGCCACCTGCCCGACACCCACGGCCTGCGCAACTGGAGGGTCCTGACGCTCCTGGGACAGATGAGGAGACTCTCCGCCGGCTCTTGTGACCACTACACCAATGACTTTGCCTTCCCCAAGGAGCTGTTTGATGGCCAGCGGCTCCAGGAGGCGCAGGCCCTCTCTGTGGTCCACGGGATGACCCAGAAGGTCTTCCACCTCTTCTGCCCGGACACGTCCTCTGCTCCTTGGAACATGACTCTCCTGGAGGAACTGTGCTCGGGGCTCTCTGAGCAGCTGGATGACCTGGAGGCCTGTCCCCTGCAGGAGGCGGGGCTGGCCGAGACCCCCCTCATGCATGAGGACTCCACCCTTAGGACCTACTTCCAAAGGATCTCCCTCTACCTGCAAGACAGGAACCACAGCCCGTGTGCCTGGGAGATGGTCCGAGCAGAAATCGGGAGATCCTTCTTCTCCTCGACAATCTTGCAAGAAAGAATCAGGAGGAGGAAATGAGACCCGCCCGGGTCCGCACGGAAATGACATTCCCTGACTGATCAGAGCACACTTGCACGTGTCCTGCCGCCTCAGAGAAGCTCACGCCTGCCGTCACGGTGACACGAAGGCAATCGGGTGTCCAACGTGTTCAGGACGGGGCAGCACCATCAAGTCAAGTCGACAAACGCCGCTTACTTTCACATAACCTTGCCCATCTCTCTACTTACTACTCATTCGTTTATTTATTTATTTATTTATTTATTTATTTATTTATTTATTTGTATTTATGGCTCAACTGGGTTCTCTTTGTATACTAGTAGGTGTACCGTCACTCTGTGATTCAGGGGGAGTGGGGATGCTTTCTATTTATTAAGTTTTTTATTCTTTTGTTCATTAAACCGTTCTCTGCAAGCATTCTTGCATTTGTGGTTTCTTTCGAGACGGAGGGAATCAGAAGAGAATCTGATGAAAGAGTGGATCGTATGACTCTTCTCCTCAGGATTCTGTTACTCTCATGAGAAGTCAACCCATAGTCCTCCTCGATGCCAGTGCGTATGTGCCTGTCAGGCTGAGGGTGCACACGACCGATCCCATCTCCTACCCTGTATCTCTGAGTTCTGTCGAGAAAAAACAAACCTCCAAACAACCAGCAGATTGAAGTGATGGCAGTCATAGCACACGGTACAACAACAAGAAGAAGGGGCATGGGAACTCTGTAAGCAGAAAAGGAAGCAGGCATATCCGGAAATATAATCAAGCAGCACTAGATAATACCTTCCCTATTAGACTGGTGGATGTCCCAGTGCCAATATCCTTCAGAAAATGCCTATTGGGGTCTGCCAGTTACAAGCCGGTCCGTTCCCTTGAAGCCTAGCAATGGAAGCGCTGCCAAGGGAACAGAGTCCCAAAGGAGAAGTGGTCTCCAGATGGATTCCCTTGTGGATCCTGTGTGGCCATGTGACTTCTAAGGGCAAGCCACTCACTGAAGCCCAGAGTCTGTGGAGGCTCCCTCCTTTTTGGAAACTCTCCTCCGAGAGGCCTTGTTGTCTTCTTTTGCTCCTGATGACAGACCATTATGGACCGGAAGGCACGTCCCCGTTACAACCAGGGGACAGTGGCTGTAGGAACAAGCAAAGACAAAGCGGGAGGATTGGACTCGGTGGTCTGTCCGATGCTCTACAGCAGAAGACTGCCCCCTACAGCCAGCAATGCACTGAGATAGTGACCAGGCCTGGACACCTGGCTTGTGTTGTGTGCATCAGGTTGCCCCTGCTGTGTGATTCATCTCCCGAGGTAAAAACAGGTTTTCTAGGAGGAACGGATTCAGAGAGTGTAAAAAGCCAATTTCCTCAGCTTTTCTCTCTCGCTCTCTCTCGCTCTCGCTCTCGCTGTCTCTCTCCCCCTCTGGAAAATACAGTGTTCCAAAGAGCAGCGAGGTAGGCAATGTGGTTGGCAAGGTCGGGTAAGCAGCCAGATCTTGGTTTCAGCTGAGATCCTCATCTCAGGGCGGGTGGATGGAACCCCACATCAGGCTCCCCACAAGCGCAGAGACTGCAGAGGATTCCTTGTCCCTGGGGCACCTGGGTGGCTCGTTCCATGAGGCATCTCTCTTTGGCTGGATCGCCAATCCCAGGGTCCTTGGATGGAGCCTGTCATCGGGCTCCTTCTCAGGTGGGTGTCTGCTACTCCCTCTCCTCCCCTGCTCATGCTGCTCTCTATATTGCTTTCACTCTCTCTCTCTCTCTCTCTCTTTCTCTAAAAATCAAGATATCTTTTACGAGTAGTTAGCTGCGCAGAAAAAAAATACGACGTAGAGAGACTTTTCCCACCTCCGTGGTCTGTATCTGCATAGTGTCCCTGGAAATGAACCTTCAGCCACCTGAGGGAATCCCTGTGACAAGGCTTCCAAGATTCTGGGCTCTGTGAACTAGTCTTAGATAGTCCAGTGGTCTGTAGGCTCTCCAAAGCTCAGTCTGGGAGGGCCCCAGCCAAAGCTTCTTGCTTCCTGTTTGTTGTCTCTCCTTGGGCTTTCTTGAGTACCACACAAGAAGCATGGCCGTTGAATTAGTGGAAGAGCCCTGAAATGTGTGCCGAGGAGGGCGACACACCTAGGAATGACAGGCCCCTGTGAGCAGAGGACTTTCTCTCCATCCGTTCCTGGATCTCAAAGTCACTGGGAGAGGTGGCCTTGGCTGACTTGGGAGCTGCCTTTGGCGCTTTGTGGATGTGGCTTCTGTGTGAGCCTGGAGGTGATGTGGGCTTTCAGCATTTCAGAACAAAGAGATTCTGCATGATCGTTTGACTTTACGAAAGTCAGTCAACGCATCAGTAACTGGACACAGTGCAAAACAGAAAAAAAGGAGTTTTGAAAACACCTTGATGAGTACGGAGTCGCAGGTGAGGCAAGAGATCACTTTGTCAGCCGAGGCAACATGAAATGGCCTTACTGCAGAAACACATGTCAAGGAAGTAATTCAACTCTTCGATTCCGATCAGCAGTTCGGCATCGTTCTAAATTGGGAGAGACTCTGCGTTCATTCTCTTGTCTTTGTAGACATGGTTCACCTGCATATGTGCTTTCCGTATCAGAAATCATGTACCTATCAGTACTCGATAGGTCCCTCTTCAACGTTGGCCATCCCATTCCACGTCGGAAGCCTAACAATTGGCCTTCATGTTTACCAGCGTTAGACACCCTTAACCCTGCGTCGCCTTCACATGAGAAGGGTGAACCGACACGGGGTTGTGTATGTCCAAAGTTCAGATAGGAGCATGGGACATACACTGTACTCTAGAGACAGCGCATCCGGGTTCCGAACTTTTCTGGATGATGCGTGAAAAGCCAATCCAGAAGACTCTGGAGGCAAGGGCAGTCATGACAAGCACGCCCATGTAGTTGGGAAACAGTGCTCTAGAGCCAGTCAAAAGTGCATCATAAAGGAAAGCAAAAAGAGAAGTAGAAAGTGAGGGAGACGTTCAGAAATGGAAAACGCGTCTGTTGCCTACTTAAGCCCCACACACGAGGGAAGATGCTCAGAGAAGCTGAAGCCGCGGTTCCCACACTTGCCCAGCGCAGCCAGGCCCACAGCCCCTGCAGGATCCCCGATGGCCCTGCCCTGCTCCTTCTCGGTGGCCCTGGTGCTGCTCAGCTGCCACTCCCTGTGCTGTCTGGCTTGCCACCTGCCCGACACCCACGGCCTGCGCAACTGGAGGGTCCTGACGCTCCTGGGACAGATGAGGAGACTCTCCGCCGGCTCTTGTGACCACTACACCAATGACTTTGCCTTCCCCAAGGAGCTGTTTGATGGCCAGCGGCTCCAGGAGGCGCAGGCCCTCTCTGTGGTCCACGTGATGACCCAGAAGGTCTTCCACCTCTTCTGCCCGGACACGTCCTCTGCTCCTTGGAACATGACTCTCCTGGAGGAACTGTGCTCGGGGCTCTCTGAGCAGCTGGATGACCTGGAGGCCTGTCCCCTGCAGGAGGCGGGGCTGGCCGAGACCCCCCTCATGCATGAGGACTCCACCCTGAGGACCTACTTCCAAAGGATCTCCCTCTACCTGCAAGACAGGAACCACAGCCCGTGTGCCTGGGAGATGGTCCGAGCAGAAATCGGGAGATCCTTCTTCTCCTCGACAATCTTGCAAGAAAGAATCAGGAGGAGGAAATGAGACCCGCCCGGGTCCGCACGGAAATGACATTCCCTGACTGATCAGAGCACACTTGCACGTGTCCTGCCGCCTCAGAGAAGCTCACGCCTGCCGTCACGGTGACACGAAGGCAATCGGGTGTCCAACGTGTTCAGGACGGGGCAGCACCATCAAGTCAAGTCGACAAACGCCGCTTACTTTCACATAACCTTGCCCATCTCTCTACTTACTACTCATTCGTTTATTTATTTATTTATTTATTTATTTATTTATTTATTTATTTATTCGTATTTATGGCTCAACTGGGTTCTCTTTGTATACTAGTAGGTGTACCGTCACTCTGTGATTCAGGGGGAGTGGGGATGCTTTCTATTTATTAAGTTTTTTATTCTTTTGTTCATTAAACCGTTCTCTGCAAGCATTCTTGCATTTGTGGTTTCTTTCGAGACGGAGGGAATCAGAAGAGAATCTGATGAAAGAGTGGATCGTATGACTCTTCTCCTCAGGATTCTGTTACTCTCATGAGAAGTCAACCCATAGTCCTCCTCGATGCCAGTGCGTATGTGCCTGTCAGGCTGAGGGTGCACACGACCGATCCCATCTCCTACCCTGTATCTCTGAGTTCTGTCGAGAAAAAACAAACCTCCAAACAACCAGCAGATTGAAGTGATGGCAGTCATAGCACACGGTACAACAACAAGAAGAAGGGGCATGGGAACTCTGTAAGCAGAAAAGGAAGCAGGCATATCCGGAAATATAATCAAGCAGCACTAGATAATACCTTCCCTATTAGACTGGTGGATGTCCCAGTGCCAATATCCTTCAGAAAATGCCTATTGGGGTCTGCCAGTTACAAGCCGGTCCGTTCCCTTGAAGCCTAGCAATGGAAGCGCTGCCAAGGGAACAGAGTCCCAAAGGAGAAGTGGTCTCCAGATGGATTCCCTTGTGGATCCTGTGTGGCCATGTGACTTCTAAGGGCAAGCCACTCACTGAAGCCCAGAGTCTGTGGAGGCTCCCTCCTTTTTGGAAACTCTCCTCCGAGAGGCCTTGTTGTCTTCTTTTGCTCCTGATGACAGACCATTATGGACCGGAGGGCACGTCCCCGTTACAACCAGGGGACAGTGGCTGTAGGAACAAGCAAAGACAAAGCGGGAGGATTGGACTCGGTGGTCTGTCCGATGCTCTACAGCAGAAGACTGCCCCCTACAGCCAGCAATGCACTGAGATAGTGACCAGGCCTGGACACCTGGCTTGTGTTGTGTGCATCAGGTTGCCCCTGCTGTGTGATTCATCTCCCGAGGTAAAAACAGGTTTTCTAGGAGGAACGGATTCAGAGAGTGTAAAAAGCCAATTTCCTCAGCTTTTCTCTCTCGCTCTCTCTCGCTCTCGCTCTCGCTGTCTCTCTCCCCCTCTGGAAAATACAGTGTTCCAAAGAGCAGCGAGGTAGGCAATGTGGTTGGCAAGGTCGGGTAAGCAGCCAGATCTTGGTTTCAGCTGAGATCCTCATCTCAGGGCGGGTGGATGGAACCCCACATCAGGCTCCCCACAAGCGCAGAGACTGCAGAGGATTCCTTGTCCCTGGGGCACCTGGGTGGCTCGTTCCATGAGGCATCTGTCTTTGGCTGGATCGCCAATCCCAGGGTCCTTGGATGGAGCCTGTCATCGGGCTCCTTCTCAGGTGGGTGTCTGCTACTCCCTCTCCTCCCCTGCTCATGCTGCTCTCTATATTGCTTTCACTCTCTCTCTCTCTCTCTCTTTCTCTAAAAATCAAGATATCTTTTACGAGTAGTTAGCTGCGCAGAAAAAAAATACGACGTAGAGAGACTTTTCCCACCTCCGTGGTCTGTATCTGCATAGTGTCCCTGGAAATGAACCTTCAGCCACCTGAGGGAATCCCTGTGACAAGGCTTCCCAGATTCTGGGCTCTGTGAACTAGTCTTAGATAGTCCAGTGGTCTGTAGGCTCTCCAAAGCTCAGTCTGGGAGGGCCCCAGCCAAAGCTTCTTGCTTCCTGTTTGTTGTCTCTCCTTGGGCTTTCTTGAGTACCACACAAGAAGCATGGCCGTTGAATTAGTGGAAGAGCCCTGAAATGTGTGCCGAGGAGGGCGACACACCTAGGAATGACAGGCCCCTGTGAGCAGAGGACTTTCTCTCCCTCCGTTCCTGGATCTCAAAGTCACTGGGAGAGGTGGCCTTGGCTGACTTGGGAGCTGCCTTTGGCGCTTTGTGGATGTGGCTTCTGTGGGAGCCTGGAGGTGATGTGGGCTTTCAGCATTTCAGAACAAAGAGATTCTGCATGATCGTTTGACTTTACGAAAGTCAGTCAACGCATCAGTAACTGGACACAGTGCAAAACAGAAAAAAAGGAGTTTTGAAAACACCTTGATGAGTACGGAGTCGCAGGTGAGGCAAGAGATCACTTTGTCAGCCGAGGCAACATGAAATGGCCTTACTGCAGAAACACATGTCAAGGAAGTAATTCAACTCTTCGATTCCGATCAGCAGTTCGGCATCGTTCTAAATTGGGAGAGACTCTGCGTTCATTCTCTTGTCTTTGTAGACATGGTTCACCTGCATATGTGCTTTCCGTATCAGAAATCATGTACCTATCAGTACTCGATAGGTCCCTCTTCAACGTTGGCCATCCCATTCCACGTCGGAAGCCTAACAATTGGCCTTCATGTTTACCAGCGTTAGACACCCTTAACCCTGCGTCGCCTTCACATGAGAAGGGTGAACCGACACGGGGTTGTGTATGTCCAAAGTTCAGATAGGAGCATGGGACATACACTGTACTCTAGAGACAGCGCATCCGGGTTCCGAACTTTTCTGGATGATGCGTGAAAAGCCAATCCAGAAGACTCTGGAGGCAAGGGCAGTCATGACAAGCACGCCCATGTAGTTGGGAAACAGTGCTCTAGAGCCAGTCGAAAGTGCATCATAAAGGAAAGCAAAAAGAGAAGTAGAAAGTGAGGGAGACGTTCAGAAATGGAAAACGCGTCTGTTGCCTACTTAAGCCCCACACACGAGGGAAGATGCTCAGAGAAGCTGAAGCCGCGGTTCCCACACTTGCCCAGCGCAGCCAGGCCCACAGCCCCTGCAGGATCCCCGATGGCCCTGCCCTGCTCCTTCTCGGTGGCCCTGGTGCTGCTCAGCTGCCACTCCCTGTGCTGTCTGGCTTGCCACCTGCCCGACACCCACGGCCTGCGCAACTGGAGGGTCCTGACGCTCCTGGGACAGATGAGGAGACTCTCCGCCGGCTCTTGTGACCACTACACCAATGACTTTGCCTTCCCCAAGGAGCTGTTTGATGGCCAGCGGCTCCAGGAGGCGCAGGCCCTCTCTGTGGTCCACGTGATGACCCAGAAGGTCTTCCACCTCTTCTGCCCGGACACGTCCTCTGCTCCTTGGAACATGACTCTCCTGGAGGAACTGTGCTCGGGGCTCTCTGAGCAGCTGGATGACCTGGAGGCCTGTCCCCTGCAGGAGGCGGGGCTGGCCGAGACCCCCCTCATGCATGAGGACTCCACCCTGAGGACCTACTTCCAAAGGATCTCCCTCTACCTGCAAGACAGGAACCACAGCCCGTGTGCCTGGGAGATGGTCCGAGCAGAAATCGGGAGATCCTTCTTCTCCTCGACAATCTTGCAAGAAAGAATCAGGAGGAGGAAATGAGACCCGCCCGGGTCCGCACGGAAATGACATTCCCTGACTGATCAGAGCACACTTGCACGTGTCCTGCCGCCTCAGAGAAGCTCACGCCTGCCGTCACGGTGACACGAAGGCAATCGGGTGTCCAACGTGTTCAGGACGGGGCAGCACCATCAAGTCAAGTCGACAAACGCCGCTTACTTTCACATAACCTTGCCCATCTCTCTACTTACTACTCATTCGTTTATTTATTTATTTATTTATTTATTTATTTATTTATTTATTTATTCGTATTTATGGCTCAACTGGGTTCTCTTTGTATACTAGTAGGTGTACCGTCACTCTGTGATTCAGGGGGAGTGGGGATGCTTTCTATTTATTAAGTTTTTTATTCTTTTGTTCATTAAACCGTTCTCTGCAAGCATTCTTGCATTTGTGGTTTCTTTCGAGACGGAGGGAATCAGAAGAGAATCTGATGAAAGAGTGGATCGTATGACTCTTCTCCTCAGGATTCTGTTACTCTCATGAGAAGTCAACCCATAGTCCTCCTCGATGCCAGTGCGTATGTGCCTGTCAGGCTGAGGGTGCACACGACCGATCCCATCTCCTACCCTGTATCTCTGAGTTCTGTCGAGAAAAAACAAACCTCCAAACAACCAGCAGATTGAAGTGATGGCAGTCATAGCACACGGTACAACAACAAGAAGAAGGGGCATGGGAACTCTGTAAGCAGAAAAGGAAGCAGGCATATCCGGAAATATAATCAAGCAGCACTAGATAATACCTTCCCTATTAGACTGGTGGATGTCCCAGTGCCAATATCCTTCAGAAAATGCCTATTGGGGTCTGCCAGTTACAAGCCGGTCCGTTCCCTTGAAGCCTAGCAATGGAAGCGCTGCCAAGGGAACAGAGTCCCAAAGGAGAAGTGGTCTCCAGATGGATTCCCTTGTGGATCCTGTGTGGCCATGTGACTTCTAAGGGCAAGCCACTCACTGAAGCCCAGAGTCTGTGGAGGCTCCCTCCTTTTTGGAAACTCTCCTCCGAGAGGCCTTGTTGTCTTCTTTTGCTCCTGATGACAGACCATTATGGACCGGAGGGCACGTCCCCGTTACAACCAGGGGACAGTGGCTGTAGGAACAAGCAAAGACAAAGCGGGAGGATTGGACTCGGTGGTCTGTCCGATGCTCTACAGCAGAAGACTGCCCCCTACAGCCAGCAATGCACTGAGATAGTGACCAGGCCTGGACACCTGGCTTGTGTTGTGTGCATCAGGTTGCCCCTGCTGTGTGATTCATCTCCCGAGGTAAAAACAGGTTTTCTAGGAGGAACGGATTCAGAGAGTGTAAAAAGCCAATTTCCTCAGCTTTTCTCTCTCGCTCTCTCTCGCTCTCGCTCTCGCTGTCTCTCTCCCCCTCTGGAAAATACAGTGTTCCAAAGAGCAGCGAGGTAGGCAATGTGGTTGGCAAGGTCGGGTAAGCAGCCAGATCTTGGTTTCAGCTGAGATCCTCATCTCAGGGCGGGTGGATGGAACCCCACATCAGGCTCCCCACAAGCGCAGAGACTGCAGAGGATTCCTTGTCCCTGGGGCACCTGGGTGGCTCGTTCCATGAGGCATCTGTCTTTGGCTGGATCGCCAATCCCAGGGTCCTTGGATGGAGCCTGTCATCGGGCTCCTTCTCAGGTGGGTGTCTGCTACTCCCTCTCCTCCCCTGCTCATGCTGCTCTCTATATTGCTTTCACTCTCTCTCTCTCTCTCTCTTTCTCTAAAAATCAAGATATCTTTTACGAGTAGTTAGCTGCGCAGAAAAAAAATACGACGTAGAGAGACTTTTCCCACCTCCGTGGTCTGTATCTGCATAGTGTCCCTGGAAATGAACCTTCAGCCACCTGAGGGAATCCCTGTGACAAGGCTTCCCAGATTCTGGGCTCTGTGAACTAGTCTTAGATAGTCCAGTGGTCTGTAGGCTCTCCAAAGCTCAGTCTGGGAGGGCCCCAGCCAAAGCTTCTTGCTTCCTGTTTGTTGTCTCTCCTTGGGCTTTCTTGAGTACCACACAAGAAGCATGGCCGTTGAATTAGTGGAAGAGCCCTGAAATGTGTGCCGAGGAGGGCGACACACCTAGGAATGACAGGCCCCTGTGAGCAGAGGACTTTCTCTCCCTCCGTTCCTGGATCTCAAAGTCACTGGGAGAGGTGGCCTTGGCTGACTTGGGAGCTGCCTTTGGCGCTTTGTGGATGTGGCTTCTGTGGGAGCCTGGAGGTGATGTGGGCTTTCAGCATTTCAGAACAAAGAGATTCTGCATGATCGTTTGACTTTACGAAAGTCAGTCAACGCATCAGTAACTGGACACAGTGCAAAACAGAAAAAAAGGAGTTTTGAAAACACCTTGATGAGTACGGAGTCGCAGGTGAGGCAAGAGATCACTTTGTCAGCCGAGGCAACATGAAATGGCCTTACTGCAGAAACACATGTCAAGGAAGTAATTCAACTCTTCGATTCCGATCAGCAGTTCGGCATCGTTCTAAATTGGGAGAGACTCTGCGTTCATTCTCTTGTCTTTGTAGACATGGTTCACCTGCATATGTGCTTTCCGTATCAGAAATCATGTACCTATCAGTACTCGATAGGTCCCTCTTCAACGTTGGCCATCCCATTCCACGTCGGAAGCCTAACAATTGGCCTTCATGTTTACCAGCGTTAGACACCCTTAACCCTGCGTCGCCTTCACATGAGAAGGGTGAACCGACACGGGGTTGTGTATGTCCAAAGTTCAGATAGGAGCATGGGACATACACTGTACTCTAGAGACAGCGCATCCGGGTTCCGAACTTTTCTGGATGATGCGTGAAAAGCCAATCCAGAAGACTCTGGAGGCAAGGGCAGTCATGACAAGCACGCCCATGTAGTTGGGAAACAGTGCTCTAGAGCCAGTCGAAAGTGCATCATAAAGGAAAGCAAAAAGAGAAGTAGAAAGTGAGGGAGACGTTCAGAAATGGAAAACGCGTCTGTTGCCTACTTAAGCCCCACACACGAGGGAAGATGCTCAGAGAAGCTGAAGCCGCGGTTCCCACACTTGCCCAGCGCAGCCAGGCCCACAGCCCCTGCAGGATCCCCGATGGCCCTGCCCTGCTCCTTCTCGGTGGCCCTGGTGCTGCTCAGCTGCCACTCCCTGTGCTGTCTGGCTTGCCACCTGCCCGACACCCACGGCCTGCGCAACTGGAGGGTCCTGACGCTCCTGGGACAGATGAGGAGACTCTCCGCCGGCTCTTGTGACCACTACACCAATGACTTTGCCTTCCCCAAGGAGCTGTTTGATGGCCAGCGGCTCCAGGAGGCGCAGGCCCTCTCTGTGGTCCACGTGATGACCCAGAAGGTCTTCCACCTCTTCTGCCCGGACACGTCCTCTGCTCCTTGGAACATGACTCTCCTGGAGGAACTGTGCTCGGGGCTCTCTGAGCAGCTGGATGACCTGGAGGCCTGTCCCCTGCAGGAGGCGGGGCTGGCCGAGACCCCCCTCATGCATGAGGACTCCACCCTGAGGACCTACTTCCAAAGGATCTCCCTCTACCTGCAAGACAGGAACCACAGCCCGTGTGCCTGGGAGATGGTCCGAGCAGAAATCGGGAGATCCTTCTTCTCCTCGACAATCTTGCAAGAAAGAATCAGGAGGAGGAAATGAGACCCGCCCGGGTCCGCACGGAAATGACATTCCCTGACTGATCAGAGCACACTTGCACGTGTCCTGCCGCCTCAGAGAAGCTCACGCCTGCCGTCACGGTGACACGAAGGCAATCGGGTGTCCAACGTGTTCAGGACGGGGCAGCACCATCAAGTCAAGTCGACAAACGCCGCTTACTTTCACATAACCTTGCCCATCTCTCTACTTACTACTCATTCGTTTATTTATTTATTTATTTATTTATTTATTTATTTATTTATTCGTATTTATGGCTCAACTGGGTTCTCTTTGTATACTAGTAGGTGTACCGTCACTCTGTGATTCAGGGGGAGTGGGGATGCTTTCTATTTATTAAGTTTTTTATTCTTTTGTTCATTAAACCGTTCTCTGCAAGCATTCTTGCATTTGTGGTTTCTTTCGAGACGGAGGGAATCAGAAGAGAATCTGATGAAAGAGTGGATCGTATGACTCTTCTCCTCAGGATTCTGTTACTCTCATGAGAAGTCAACCCATAGTCCTCCTCGATGCCAGTGCGTATGTGCCTGTCAGGCTGAGGGTGCACACGACCGATCCCATCTCCTACCCTGTATCTCTGAGTTCTGTCGAGAAAAAACAAACCTCCAAACAACCAGCAGATTGAAGTGATGGCAGTCATAGCACACGGTACAACAACAAGAAGAAGGGACATAGGAACTCTGTAAGCAGAAAAGGAAGCAGGCATATCCGGAAATATAATCAAGCAGCACTAGATAATACCTTCCCTATTAGACTGGTGGATGTCCCAGTGCCAATATCCTTCAGAAAATGCCTATTGGGGTCTGCCAGTTACAAGCCGGTCCGTTCCCTTGAAGCCTAGCAATGGAAGCGCTGCCAAGGGAACAGAGTCCCAAAGGAGAAGTGGTCTCCAGATGGATTCCCTTGTGGATCCTGTGTGGCCATGTGACTTCTAAGGGCAAGCCACTCACTGAAGCCCAGAGTCTGTGGAGGCTCCCTCCTTTTTGGAAACTCTCCTCCGAGAGGCCTTGTTGTCTTCTTTTGCTCCTGATGACAGACCATTATGGACCGGAGGGCACGTCCCCGTTACAACCAGGGGACAGTGGCTGTAGGAACAAGCAAAGACAAAGCGGGAGGATTGGACTCGGTGGTCTGTCCGATGCTCTACAGCAGAAGACTGCCCCCTACAGCCAGCAATGCACTGAGATAGTGACCAGGCCTGGACACCTGGCTTGTGTTGTGTGCATCAGGTTGCCCCTGCTGTGTGATTCATCTCCCGAGGTAAAAACAGGTTTTCTAGGAGGAACGGATTCAGAGAGTGTAAAAAGCCAATTTCCTCAGCTTTTCTCTCTCGCTCTCTCTCGCTCTCGCTCTCGCTGTCTCTCTCCCCCTCTGGAAAATACAGTGTTCCAAAGAGCAGCGAGGTAGGCAATGTGGTTGGCAAGGTCGGGTAAGCAGCCAGATCTTGGTTTCAGCTGAGATCCTCATCTCAGGGCGGGTGGATGGAACCCCACATCAGGCTCCCCACAAGCGCAGAGACTGCAGAGGATTCCTTGTCCCTGGGGCACCTGGGTGGCTCGTTCCATGAGGCATCTGTCTTTGGCTGGATCGCCAATCCCAGGGTCCTTGGATGGAGCCTGTCATCGGGCTCCTTCTCAGGTGGGTGTCTGCTACTCCCTCTCCTCCCCTGCTCATGCTGCTCTCTATATTGCTTTCACTCTCTCTCTCTCTCTCTTTCTCTAAAAATCAAGATATCTTTTACGAGTAGTTAGCTGCGCAGAAAAAAAAAAAAACGACGTAGAGAGACTTTTCCCACCTCCGTGGTCTGTATCTGCATAGTGTCCCTGGAAATGAACCTTCAGCCACCTGAGGGAATCCCTGTGACAAGGCTTCCAAGATTCTGGGCTCTGTGAACTAGTCTTAGATAGTCCAGTGGTCTGTAGGCTCTCCAAAGCTCAGTCTGGGAGGGCCCCAGCCAAAGCTTCTTGCTTCCTGTTTGTTGTCTCTCCTTGGGCTTTCTTGAGTACCACACAAGAAGCATGGCCGTTGAATTAGTGGAAGAGCCCTGAAATGTGTGCCGAGGAGGGCGACACACCTAGGAATGACAGGCCCCTGTGAGCAGAGGACTTTCTCTCCATCCGTTCCTGGATCTCAAAGTCACTGGGAGAGGTGGCCTTGGCTGACTTGGGAGCTGCCTTTGGCGCTTTGTGGATGTGGCTTCTGTGGGAGCCTGGAGGTGATGTGGGCTTTCAGCATTTCAGAACAAAGAGATTCTGCATGATCGTTTGACTTTACGAAAGTCAGTCAACGCATCAGTAACTGGACACAGTGCAAAACAGAAAAAAAGGAGTTTTGAAAACACCTTGATGAGTACGGAGTCGCAGGTGAGGCAAGAGATCACTTTGTCAGCCGAGGCAACATGAAATGGCCTTACTGCAGAAACACATGTCAAGGAAGTAATTCAACTCTTCGATTCCGATCAGCAGTTCGGCATCGTTCTAAATTGGGAGAGACTCTGCGTTCATTCTCTTGTCTTTGTAGACATGGTTCACCTGCATATGTGCTTTCCGTATCAGAAATCATGTACCTATCAGTACTCGATAGGTCCCTCTTCAACGTTGGCCATCCCATTCCACGTCGGAAGCCTAACAATTGGCCTTCATGTTTACCAGCGTTAGACACCCTTAACCCTGCGTCGCCTTCACATGAGAAGGGTGAACCGACACGGGGTTGTGTATGTCCAAAGTTCAGATAGGAGCATGGGACATACACTGTACTCTAGAGACAGCGCATCCGGGTTCCGAACTTTTCTGGATGATGCGTGAAAAGCCAATCCAGAAGACTCTGGAGGCAAGGGCAGTCATGACAAGCACGCCCATGTAGTTGGGAAACAGTGCTCTAGAGCCAGTCGAAAGTGCATCATAAAGGAAAGCAAAAAGAGAAGTAGAAAGTGAGGGAGACGTTCAGAAATGGAAAACGCGTCTGTTGCCTACTTAAGCCCCACACACGAGGGAAGATGCTCAGAGAAGCTGAAGCCGCGGTTCCCACACTTGCCCAGCGCAGCCAGGCCCACAGCCCCTGCAGGATCCCCGATGGCCCTGCCCTGCTCCTTCTCGGTGGCCCTGGTGCTGCTCAGCTGCCACTCCCTGTGCTGTCTGGCTTGCCACCTGCCCGACACCCACGGCCTGCGCAACTGGAGGGTCCTGACGCTCCTGGGACAGATGAGGAGACTCTCCGCCGGCTCTTGTGACCACTACACCAATGACTTTGCCTTCCCCAAGGAGCTGTTTGATGGCCAGCGGCTCCAGGAGGCGCAGGCCCTCTCTGTGGTCCACGTGATGACCCAGAAGGTCTTCCACCTCTTCTGCCCGGACACGTCCTCTGCTCCTTGGAACATGACTCTCCTGGAGGAACTGTGCTCGGGGCTCTCTGAGCAGCTGGATGACCTGGAGGCCTGTCCCCTGCAGGAGGCGGGGCTGGCCGAGACCCCCCTCATGCATGAGGACTCCACCCTGAGGACCTACTTCCAAAGGATCTCCCTCTACCTGCAAGACAGGAACCACAGCCCGTGTGCCTGGGAGATGGTCCGAGCAGAAATCGGGAGATCCTTCTTCTCCTCGACAATCTTGCAAGAAAGAATCAGGAGGAGGAAATGAGACCCGCCCGGGTCCGCACGGAAATGACATTCCCTGACTGATCAGAGCACACTTGCACGTGTCCTGCCGCCTCAGAGAAGCTCACGCCTGCCGTCACGGTGACACGAAGGCAATCGGGTGTCCAACGTGTTCAGGACGGGGCAGCACCATCAAGTCAAGTCGACAAACACCGCTTACTTTCACATAACCTTGCCCATCTCTCTACTTACTACTCATTCGTTTATTTATTTATTTATTTATTTATTTATTAATTTATTTATTTGTATTTATGGCTCAACTGGGTTCTCTTTGTATACTAGTAGGTGTACCGTCACTCTGTGATTCAGGGGGAGTGGGGATGCTTTCTATTTATTAAGTTTTTTATTCTTTTGTTCATTAAACCGTTCTCTGCAAGCATTCTTGCATTTGTGGTTTCTTTCGAGACGGAGGGAATCAGAAGAGAATCTGATGAAAGAGTGGATCGTATGACTCTTCTCCTCAGGATTCTGTTACTCTCATGAGAAGTCAACCCATAGTCCTCCTCGATGCCAGTGCGTATGTGCCTGTCAGGCTGAGGGTGCACACGACCGATCCCATCTCCTACCCTGTATCTCTGAGTTCTGTCGAGAAAAAACAAACCTCCAAACAACCAGCAGATTGAAGTGATGGCAGTCATAGCACACGGTACAACAACAAGAAGAAGGGACATAGGAACTCTGTAAGCAGAAAAGGAAGCAGGCATATCCGGAAATATAATCAAGCAGCACTAGATAATACCTTCCCTATTAGACTGGTGGATGTCCCAGTGCCAATATCCTTCAGAAAATGCCTATTGGGGTCTGCCAGTTACAAGCCGGTCCGTTCCCTTGAAGCCTAGCAATGGAAGCGCTGCCAAGGGAACAGAGTCCCAAAGGAGAAGTGGTCTCCAGATGGATTCCCTTGTGGATCCTGTGTGGCCATGTGACTTCTAAGGGCAAGCCACTCACTGAAGCCCAGAGTCTGTGGAGGCTCCCTCCTTTTTGGAAACTCTCCTCCGAGAGGCCTTGTTGTCTTCTTTTGCTCCTGATGACAGACCATTATGGACCGGAGGGCACGTCCCCGTTACAACCAGGGGACAGTGGCTGTAGGAACAAGCAAAGACAAAGCGGGAGGATTGGACTCGGTGGTCTGTCCGATGCTCTACAGCAGAAGACTGCCCCCTACAGCCAGCAATGCACTGAGATAGTGACCAGGCCTGGACACCTGGCTTGTGTTGTGTGCATCAGGTTGCCCCTGCTGTGTGATTCATCTCCCGAGGTAAAAACAGGTTTTCTAGGAGGAACGGATTCAGAGAGTGTAAAAAGCCAATTTCCTCAGCTTTTCTCTCTCGCTCTCTCTCGCTCTCGCTCTCGCTGTCTCTCTCCCCCTCTGGAAAATACAGTGTTCCAAAGAGCAGCGAGGTAGGCAATGTGGTTGGCAAGGTCGGGTAAGCAGCCAGATCTTGGTTTCAGCTGAGATCCTCATCTCAGGGCGGGTGGATGGAACCCCACATCAGGCTCCCCACAAGCGCAGAGACTGCAGAGGATTCCTTGTCCCTGGGGCACCTGGGTGGCTCGTTCCATGAGGCATCTGTCTTTGGCTGGATCGCCAATCCCAGGGTCCTTGGATGGAGCCTGTCATCGGGCTCCTTCTCAGGTGGGTGTCTGCTACTCCCTCTCCTCCCCTGCTCATGCTGCTCTCTATATTGCTTTCACTCTCTCTCTCTCTCTCTTTCTCTAAAAATCAAGATATCTTTTACGAGTAGTTAGCTGCGCAGAAAAAAAAAAACGACGTAGAGAGACTTTTCCCACCTCCGTGGTCTGTATCTGCATAGTGTCCCTGGAAATGAACCTTCAGCCACCTGAGGGAATCCCTGTGACAAGGCTTCCCAGATTCTGGGCTCTGTGAACTAGTCTTAGATAGTCCAGTGGTCTGTAGGCTCTCCAAAGCTCAGTCTTTGAGGGCCCCAGCCAAAGCTTCTTGCTTCCTGTTTGTTGTCTCTCCTTGGGCTTTCTTGAGTATCACACAAGAAGCATGGCCGTTGAATTAGTGGAAGAGCCCTGAAATGTGTGCCGAGGAGGGCGACACACCTAGGAATGACAGGCCCCTGTGAGCAGAGGACTTTCTCTCCATCCGTTCCTGGATCTCAAAGTCACTGGGAGAGGTGGCCTTGGCTGACTTGGGAGCTGCCTTTGGCGCTTTGTGGATGTGGCTTCTGTGGGAGCCTGGAGGTGATGTGGGCTTTCAGCATTTCAGAACAAAGAGATTCTGCATGATCGTTTGACTTTACGAAAGTCAGTCAACGCATCAGTAACTGGACACAGTGCAAAACAGAAAAAAAGGAGTTTTGAAAACACCTTGATGAGTACGGAGTCGCAGGTGAGGCAAGAGATCACTTTGTCAGCCGAGGCAACATGAAATGGCCTTACTGCAGAAACACATGTCAAGGAAGTAATTCAACTCTTCGATTCCGATCAGCAGTTCGGCATCGTTCTAAATTGGGAGAGACTCTGCGTTCATTCTCTTGTCTTTGTAGACATGGTTCACCTGCATATGTGCTTTCCGTATCAGAAATCATGTACCTATCAGTACTCGATAGGTCCCTCTTCAACGTTGGCCATCCCATTCCACGTCGGAAGCCTAACAATTGGCCTTCATGTTTACCAGCGTTAGACACCCTTAACCCTGCGTCGCCTTCACATGAGAAGGGTGAACCGACACGGGGTTGTGTATGTCCAAAGTTCAGATAGGAGCATGGGACATACACTGTACTCTAGAGACAGCGCATCCGGGTTCCGAACTTTTCTGGATGATGCGTGAAAAGCCAATCCAGAAGACTCTGGAGGCAAGGGCAGTCATGACAAGCACGCCCATGTAGTTGGGAAACAGTGCTCTAGAGCCAGTCGAAAGTGCATCATAAAGGAAAGCAAAAAGAGAAGTAGAAAGTGAGGGAGACGTTCAGAAATGGAAAACGCGTCTGTTGCCTACTTAAGCCCCACACACGAGGGAAGATGCTCAGAGAAGCTGAAGCCGCGGTTCCCACACTTGCCCAGCGCAGCCAGGCCCACAGCCCCTGCAGGATCCCCGATGGCCCTGCCCTGCTCCTTCTCGGTGGCCCTGGTGCTGCTCAGCTGCCACTCCCTGTGCTGTCTGGCTTGCCACCTGCCCGACACCCACGGCCTGCGCAACTGGAGGGTCCTGACGCTCCTGGGACAGATGAGGAGACTCTCCGCCGGCTCTTGTGACCACTACACCAATGACTTTGCCTTCCCCAAGGAGCTGTTTGATGGCCAGCGGCTCCAGGAGGCGCAGGCCCTCTCTGTGGTCCACGTGATGACCCAGAAGGTCTTCCACCTCTTCTGCCCGGACACGTCCTCTGCTCCTTGGAACATGACTCTCCTGGAGGAACTGTGCTCGGGGCTCTCTGAGCAGCTGGATGACCTGGAGGCCTGTCCCCTGCAGGAGGCGGGGCTGGCCGAGACCCCCCTCATGCATGAGGACTCCACCCTGAGGACCTACTTCCAAAGGATCTCCCTCTACCTGCAAGACAGGAACCACAGCCCGTGTGCCTGGGAGATGGTCCGAGCAGAAATCGGGAGATCCTTCTTCTCCTCGACAATCTTGCAAGAAAGAATCAGGAGGAGGAAATGAGACCCGCCCGGGTCCGCACGGAAATGACATTCCCTGACTGATCAGAGCACACTTGCACGTGTCCTGCCGCCTCAGAGAAGCTCACGCCTGCCGTCACGGTGACACGAAGGCAATCGGGTGTCCAACGTGTTCAGGACGGGGCAGCACCATCAAGTCAAGTCGACAAACGCCGCTTACTTTCACATAACCTTGCCCATCTCTCTACTTACTACTCATTCGTTTATTTATTTATTTATTTATTTATTTATTTATTTATTTATTTATTTGTATTTATGGCTCAACTGGGTTCTCTTTGTATACTAGTAGGTGTACCGTCACTCTGTGATTCAGGGGGAGTGGGGATGCTTTCTATTTATTAAGTTTTTTATTCTTTTGTTCATTAAACCGTTCTCTGCAAGCATTCTTGCATTTGTGGTTTCTTTCGAGACGGAGGGAATCAGAAGAGAATCTGATGAAAGAGTGGATCGTATGACTCTTCTCCTCAGGATTCTGTTACTCTCATGAGAAGTCAACCCATAGTCCTCCTCGATGCCAGTGCATATGTGCCTGTCAGGCTGAGGGTGCACACGACCGATCCCATCTCCTACCCTGTATCTCTGAGTTCTGTCGAGAAAAAACAAACCTCCAAACAACCAGCAGATTGAAGTGATGGCAGTCATAGCACACGGTACAACAACAAGAAGAAGGGGCATGGGAACTCTGTAAGCAGAAAAGGAAGCAGGCATATCCGGAAATATAATCAAGCAGCACTAGATAATACCTTCCCTATTAGACTGGTGGATGTCCCAGTGCCAATATCCTTCAGAAAATGCCTATTGGGGTCTGCCAGTTACAAGCCGGTCCGTTCCCTTGAAGCCTAGCAATGGAAGCGCTGCCAAGGGAACAGAGTCCCAAAGGAGAAGTGGTCTCCAGATGGATTCCCTTGTGGATCCTGTGTGGCCATGTGACTTCTAAGGGCAAGCCACTCACTGAAGCCCAGAGTCTGTGGAGGCTCCCTCCTTTTTGGAAACTCTCCTCCGAGAGGCCTTGTTGTCTTCTTTTGCTCCTGATGACAGACCATTATGGACCGGAGGGCACGTCCCCGTTACAACCAGGGGACAGTGGCTGTAGGAACAAGCAAAGACAAAGCGGGAGGATTGGACTCGGTGGTCTGTCCGATGCTCTACAGCAGAAGACTGCCCCCTACAGCCAGCAATGCACTGAGATAGTGACCAGGCCTGGACACCTGGCTTGTGTTGTGTGCATCAGGTTGCCCCTGCTGTGTGATTCATCTCCCGAGGTAAAAACAGGTTTTCTAGGAGGAACGGATTCAGAGAGTGTAAAAAGCCAATTTCCTCAGCTTTTCTCTCTCGCTCTCTCTCGCTCTCGCTCTCGCTGTCTCTCTCCCCCTCTGGAAAATACAGTGTTCCAAAGAGCAGCGAGGTAGGCAATGTGGTTGGCAAGGTCGGGTAAGCAGCCAGATCTTGGTTTCAGCTGAGATCCTCATCTCAGGGCGGGTGGATGGAACCCCACATCAGGCTCCCCACAAGCGCAGAGACTGCAGAGGATTCCTTGTCCCTGGGGCACCTGGGTGGCTCGTTCCATGAGGCATCTGTCTTTGGCTGGATCGCCAATCCCAGGGTCCTTGGATGGAGCCTGTCATCGGGCTCCTTCTCAGGTGGGTGTCTGCTACTCCCTCTCCTCCCCTGCTCATGCTGCTCTCTATATTGCTTTCACTCTCTCTCTCTCTCTCTCTTTCTCTAAAAATCAAGATATCTTTTACGAGTAGTTAGCTGCGCAGAAAAAAAAAAACGACGTAGAGAGACTTTTCCCACCTCCCTGGTCTGTATCTGCATAGTGTCCCTGGAAATGAACCTTCAGCCACCTGAGGGAATCCCTGTGACAAGGCTTCCCAGATTCTGGGCTCTGTGAACTAGTCTTAGATAGTCCAGTGGTCTGTAGGCTCTCCAAAGCTCAGTCTGGGAGGGCCCCAGCCAAAGCTTCTTGCTTCCTGTTTGTTGTCTCTCCTTGAGCTTTCTTGAGTATCACACAAGAAGCATGGCCGTTGAATTAGTGGAAGAGCCCTGAAATGTGTGCCGAGGAGGGCGACACACCTAGGAATGACAGGCCCCTGTGAGCAGAGACCTTTCTCTCCATCCGTTCCTGGATCTCAAAGTCACTGGGAGAGGTGGCCTTGGCTGACTTGGGAGCTGCCTTTGGCGCTTTGTGGATGTGGCTTCTGTGGGAGCCTGGAGGTGATGTGGGCTTTCAGCATTTCAGAACAAAGAGATTCTGCATGATCGTTTGACTTTACGAAAGTCAGTCAACGCATCAGTAACTGGACACAGTGCAAAACAGAAAAAAAGGAGTTTTGAAAACACCTTGATGAGTACGGAGTCGCAGGTGAGGCAAGAGATCACTTTGTCAGCCGAGGCAACATGAAATGGCCTTACTGCAGAAACACATGTCAAGGAAGTAATTCAACTCTTCGATTCCGATCAGCAGTTCGGCATCGTTCTAAATTGGGAGAGACTCTGCGTTCATTCTCTTGTCTTTGTAGACATGGTTCACCTGCATATGTGCTTTCCGTATCAGAAATCATGTACCTTTCAGTACTCGATAGGTCCCTCTTCAACGTTGGCCATCCCATTCCACGTCGGAAGCCTAACAATTGGCCTTCATGTTTACCAGCGTTAGACACCCTTAACCCTGCGTCGCCTTCACATGAGAAGGGTGAACCGACACGGGGTTGTGTATGTCCAAAGTTCAGATAGGAGCATGGGACATACACTGTACTCTAGAGACAGCGCATCCGGGTTCCGAACTTTTCTGGATGATGCGTGAAAAGCCAATCCAGAAGACTCTGGAGGCAAGGGCAGTCATGACAAGCACGCCCATGTAGTTGGGAAACAGTGCTCTAGAGCCAGTCGAAAGTGCATCATAAAGGAAAGCAAAAAGAGAAGTAGAAAGTGAGGGAGACGTTCAGAAATGGAAAACGCGTCTGTTGCCTACTTAAGCCCCACACACGAGGGAAGATGCTCAGAGAAGCTGAAGCCGCGGTTCCCACACTTGCCCAGCGCAGCCAGGCCCACAGCCCCTGCAGGATCCCCGATGGCCCTGCCCTGCTCCTTCTCGGTGGCCCTGGTGCTGCTCAGCTGCCACTCCCTGTGCTGTCTGGCTTGCCACCTGCCCGACACCCACGGCCTGCGCAACTGGAGGGTCCTGACGCTCCTGGGACAGATGAGGAGACTCTCCGCCGGCTCTTGTGACCACTACACCAATGACTTTGCCTTCCCCAAGGAGCTGTTTGATGGCCAGCGGCTCCAGGAGGCGCAGGCCCTCTCTGTGGTCCACGTGATGACCCAGAAGGTCTTCCACCTCTTCTGCCCGGACACGTCCTCTGCTCCTTGGAACATGACTCTCCTGGAGGAACTGTGCTCGGGGCTCTCTGAGCAGCTGGATGACCTGGAGGCCTGTCCCCTGCAGGAGGCGGGGCTGGCCGAGACCCCCCTCATGCATGAGGACTCCACCCTGAGGACCTACTTCCAAAGGATCTCCCTCTACCTGCAAGACAGGAACCACAGCCCGTGTGCCTGGGAGATGGTCCGAGCAGAAATCGGGAGATCCTTCTTCTCCTCGACAATCTTGCAAGAAAGAATCAGGAGGAGGAAATGAGACCCGCCCGGGTCCGCACGGAAATGACATTCCCTGACTGATCAGAGCACACTTGCACGTGTCCTGCCGCCTCAGAGAAGCTCACGCCTGCCGTCACGGTGACACGAAGGCAATCGGGTGTCCAACGTGTTCAGGACGGGGCAGCACCATCAAGTCAAGTCGACAAACGCCGCTTACTTTCACATAACCTTGCCCATCTCTCTACTTACTACTCATTCGTTTATTTATTTATTTATTTATTTATTTATTTATTTATTTATTTATTTGTATTTATGGCTCAACTGGGTTCTCTTTGTATACTAGTAGGTGTACCGTCACTCTGTGATTCAGGGGGAGTGGGGATGCTTTCTATTTATTAAGTTTTTTATTCTTTTGTTCATTAAACCGTTCTCTGCAAGCATTCTTGCATTTGTGGTTTCTTTCGAGACGGAGGGAATCAGAAGAGAATCTGATGAAAGAGTGGATCGTATGACTCTTCTCCTCAGGATTCTGTTACTCTCATGAGAAGTCAACCCATAGTCCTCCTCGATGCCAGTGCGTATGTGCCTGTCAGGCTGAGGGTGCACACGACCGATCCCATCTCCTACCCTGTATCTCTGAGTTCTGTCGAGAAAAAACAAACCTCCAAACAACCAGCAGATTGAAGTGATGGCAGTCATAGCACACGGTACAACAACAAGAAGAAGGGGCATGGGAACTCTGTAAGCAGAAAAGGAAGCAGGCATATCCGGAAATATAATCAAGCAGCACTAGATAATACCTTCCCTATTAGACTGGTGGATGTCCCAGTGCCAATATCCTTCAGAAAATGCCTATTGGGGTCTGCCAGTTACAAGCCGGTCCGTTCCCTTGAAGCCTAGCAATGGAAGCGCTGCCAAGGGAACAGAGTCCCAAAGGAGAAGTGGTCTCCAGATGGATTCCCTTGTGGATCCTGTGTGGCCATGTGACTTCTAAGGGCAAGCCACTCACTGAAGCCCAGAGTCTGTGGAGGCTCCCTCCTTTTTGGAAACTCTCCTCCGAGAGGCCTTGTTGTCTTCTTTTGCTCCTGATGACAGACCATTATGGACCGGAGGGCACGTCCCCGTTACAACCAGGGGACAGTGGCTGTAGGAACAAGCAAAGACAAAGCGGGAGGATTGGACTCGGTGGTCTGTCCGATGCTCTACAGCAGAAGACTGCCCCCTACAGCCAGCAATGCACTGAGATAGTGACCAGGCCTGGACACCTGGCTTGTGTTGTGTGCATCAGGTTGCCCCTGCTGTGTGATTCATCTCCCGAGGTAAAAACAGGTTTTCTAGGAGGAACGGATTCAGAGAGTGTAAAAAGCCAATTTCCTCAGCTTTTCTCTCTCGCTCTCTCTCGCTCTCGCTCTCGCTGTCTCTCTCCCCCTCTGGAAAATACAGTGTTCCAAAGAGCAGCGAGGTAGGCAATGTGGTTGGCAAGGTCGGGTAAGCAGCCAGATCTTGGTTTCAGCTGAGATCCTCATCTCAGGGCGGGTGGATGGAACCCCACATCAGGCTCCCCACAAGCGCAGAGACTGCAGAGGATTCCTTGTCCCTGGGGCACCTGGGTGGCTCGTTCCATGAGGCATCTGTCTTTGGCTGGATCGCCAATCCCAGGGTCCTTGGATGGAGCCTGTCATCGGGCTCCTTCTCAGGTGGGTGTCTGCTACTCCCTCTCCTCCCCTGCTCATGCTGCTCTCTATATTGCTTTCACTCTCTCTCTCTCTCTCTCTTTCTCTAAAAATCAAGATATCTTTTACGAGTAGTTAGCTGCGCAGAAAAAAAATACGACGTAGAGAGACTTTTCCCACCTCCGTGGTCTGTATCTGCATAGTGTCCCTGGAAATGAACCTTCAGCCACCTGAGGGAATCCCTGTGACAAGGCTTCCCAGATTCTGGGCTCTGTGAACTAGTCTTAGATAGTCCAGTGGTCTGTAGGCTCTCCAAAGCTCAGTCTGGGAGGGCCCCAGCCAAAGCTTCTTGCTTCCTGTTTGTTGTCTCTCCTTGGGCTTTCTTGAGTACCACACAAGAAGCATGGCCGTTGAATTAGTGGAAGAGCCCTGAAATGTGTGCCGAGGAGGGCGACACACCTAGGAATGACAGGCCCCTGTGAGCAGAGGACTTTCTCTCCCTCCGTTCCTGGATCTCAAAGTCACTGGGAGAGGTGGCCTTGGCTGACTTGGGAGCTGCCTTTGGCGCTTTGTGGATGTGGCTTCTGTGGGAGCCTGGAGGTGATGTGGGCTTTCAGCATTTCAGAACAAAGAGATTCTGCATGATCGTTTGACTTTACGAAAGTCAGTCAACGCATCAGTAACTGGACACAGTGCAAAACAGAAAAAAAGGAGTTTTGAAAACACCTTGATGAGTACGGAGTCGCAGGTGAGGCAAGAGATCACTTTGTCAGCCGAGGCAACATGAAATGGCCTTACTGCAGAAACACATGTCAAGGAAGTAATTCAACTCTTCGATTCCGATCAGCAGTTCGGCATCGTTCTAAATTGGGAGAGACTCTGCGTTCATTCTCTTGTCTTTGTAGACATGGTTCACCTGCATATGTGCTTTCCGTATCAGAAATCATGTACCTATCAGTACTCGATAGGTCCCTCTTCAACGTTGGCCATCCCATTCCACGTCGGAAGCCTAACAATTGGCCTTCATGTTTACCAGCGTTAGACACCCTTAACCCTGCGTCGCCTTCACATGAGAAGGGTGAACCGACACGGGGTTGTGTATGTCCAAAGTTCAGATAGGAGCATGGGACATACACTGTACTCTAGAGACAGCGCATCCGGGTTCCGAACTTTTCTGGATGATGCGTGAAAAGCCAATCCAGAAGACTCTGGAGGCAAGGGCAGTCATGACAAGCACGCCCATGTAGTTGGGAAACAGTGCTCTAGAGCCAGTCGAAAGTGCATCATAAAGGAAAGCAAAAAGAGAAGTAGAAAGTGAGGGAGACGTTCAGAAATGAAAAACGCGTCTGTTGCCTACTTAAGCCCCACACACGAGGGAAGATGCTCAGAGAAGCTGAAGCCGCGGTTCCCACACTTGCCCAGCGCAGCCAGGCCCACAGCCCCTGCAGGATCCCCGATGGCCCTGCCCTGCTCCTTCTCGGTGGCCCTGGTGCTGCTCAGCTGCCACTCCCTGTGCTGTCTGGCTTGCCACCTGCCCGACACCCACGGCCTGCGCAACTGGAGGGTCCTGACGCTCCTGGGACAGATGAGGAGACTCTCCGCCGGCTCTTGTGACCACTACACCAATGACTTTGCCTTCCCCAAGGAGCTGTTTGATGGCCAGCGGCTCCAGGAGGCGCAGGCCCTCTCTGTGGTCCACGTGATGACCCAGAAGGTCTTCCACCTCTTCTGCCCGGACACGTCCTCTGCTCCTTGGAACATGACTCTCCTGGAGGAACTGTGCTCGGGGCTCTCTGAGCAGCTGGATGACCTGGAGGCCTGTCCCCTGCAGGAGGCGGGGCTGGCCGAGACCCCCCTCATGCATGAGGACTCCACCCTGAGGACCTACTTCCAAAGGATCTCCCTCTACCTGCAAGACAGGAACCACAGCCCGTGTGCCTGGGAGATGGTCCGAGCAGAAATCGGGAGATCCTTCTTCTCCTCGACAATCTTGCAAGAAAGAATCAGGAGGAGGAAATGAGACCCGCCCGGGTCCGCACGGAAATGACATTCCCTGACTGATCAGAGCACACTTGCACGTGTCCTGCCGCCTCAGAGAAGCTCACGCCTGCCGTCACGGTGACACGAAGGCAATCGGGTGTCCAACGTGTTCAGGACGGGGCAGCACCATCAAGTCAAGTCGACAAACACCGCTTACTTTCACATAACCTTGCCCATCTCTCTACTTACTACTCATTCGTTTATTTATTTATTTATTTATTTATTTATTTATTTATTCGTATTTATGGCTCAACTGGGTTCTCTTTGTATACTAGTAGGTGTACCGTCACTCTGTGATTCAGGGGGAGTGGGGATGCTTTCTATTTATTAAGTTTTTTATTCTTTTGTTCATTAAACCGTTCTCTGCAAGCATTCTTGCATTTGTGGTTTCTTTCGAGACGGAGGGAATCAGAAGAGAATCTGATGAAAGAGTGGATCGTATGACTCTTCTCCTCAGGATTCTGTTACTCTCATGAGAAGTCAACCCATAGTCCTCCTCGATGCCAGTGCGTATGTGCCTGTCAGGCTGAGGGTGCACACGACCGATCCCATCTCCTACCCTGTATCTCTGAGTTCTGTCGAGAAAAAACAAACCTCCAAACAACCAGCAGATTGAAGTGATGGCAGTCATAGCACACGGTACAACAACAAGAAGAAGGGACATAGGAACTCTGTAAGCAGAAAAGGAAGCAGGCATATCCGGAAATATAATCAAGCAGCACTAGATAATACCTTCCCTATTAGACTGGTGGATGTCCCAGTGCCAATATCCTTCAGAAAATGCCTATTGGGGTCTGCCAGTTACAAGCCGGTCCGTTCCCTTGAAGCCTAGCAATGGAAGCGCTGCCAAGGGAACAGAGTCCCAAAGGAGAAGTGGTCTCCAGATGGATTCCCTTGTGGATCCTGTGTGGCCATGTGACTTCTAAGGGCAAGCCACTCACTGAAGCCCAGAGTCTGTGGAGGCTCCCTCCTTTTTGGAAACTCTCCTCCGAGAGGCCTTGTTGTCTTCTTTTGCTCCTGATGACAGACCATTATGGACCGGAGGGCACGTCCCCGTTACAACCAGGGGACAGTGGCTGTAGGAACAAGCAAAGACAAAGCGGGAGGATTGGACTCGGTGGTCTGTCAGATGCTCTACAGCAGAAGACTGCCCCCTACAGCCAGCAATGCACTGAGATAGTGACCAGGCCTGGACACCTGGCTTGTGTTGTGTGCATCAGGTTGCCCCTGCTGTGTGATTCATCTCCCGAGGTAAAAACAGGTTTTCTAGGAGGAACGGATTCAGAGAGTGTAAAAAGCCAATTTCCTCAGCTTTTCTCTCTCGCTCTCTCTCGCTCTCGCTCTCGCTGTCTCTCTCCCCCTCTGGAAAATACAGTGTTCCAAAGAGCAGCGAGGTAGGCAATGTGGTTGGCAAGGTCGGGTAAGCAGCCAGATCTTGGTTTCAGCTGAGATCCTCATCTCAGGGCGGGTGGATGGAACCCCACATCAGGCTCCCCACAAGCGCAGAGACTGCAGAGGATTCCTTGTCCCTGGGGCACCTGGGTGGCTCGTTCCATGAGGCATCTCTCTTTGGCTGGATCGCCAATCCCAGGGTCCTTGGATGGAGCCTGTCATCGGGCTCCTTCTCAGGTGGGTGTCTGCTACTCCCTCTCCTCCCCTGCTCATGCTGCTCTCTATATTGCTTTCACTCTCTCTCTCTCTCTCTTTCTCTAAAAATCAAGATATCTTTTACGAGTAGTTAGCTGCGCAGAAAAAAAAAAAACGACGTAGAGAGACTTTTCCCACCTCCGTGGTCTGTATCTGCATAGTGTCCCTGGAAATGAACCTTCAGCCACCTGAGGGAATCCCTGTGACAAGGCTTCCCAGATTCTGGGCTCTGTGAACTAGTCTTAGATAGTCCAGTGGTCTGTAGGCTCTCCAAAGCTCAGTCTGGGAGGGCCCCAGCCAAAGCTTCTTGCTTCCTGTTTGTTGTCTCTCCTTGGGCTTTCTTGAGTACCACACAAGAAGCATGGCCGTTGAATTAGTGGAAGAGCCCTGAAATGTGTGCCGAGGAGGGCGACACACCTAGGAATGACAGGCCCCTGTGAGCAGAGGACTTTCTCTCCATCCGTTCCTGGATCTCAAAGTCACTGGGAGAGGTGGCCTTGGCTGACTTGGGAGCTGCCTTTGGCGCTTTGTGGATGTGGCTTCTGTGGGAGCCTGGAGGTGATGTGGGCTTTCAGCATTTCAGAACAAAAAGATTCTGCATGATCGTTTGACTTTACGAAAGTCAGTCAACGCATCAGTAACTGGACACAGTGCAAAACAGAAAAAAAGGAGTTTTGAAAACACCTTGATGAGTACGGAGTCGCAGGTGAGGCAAGAGATCACTTTGTCAGCCGAGGCAACATGAAATGGCCTTACTGCAGAAACACATGTCAAGGAAGTAATTCAACTCTTCGATTCCGATCAGCAGTTCGGCATCGTTCTAAATTGGGAGAGACTCTGCGTTCATTCTCTTGTCTTTGTAGACATGGTTCACCTGCATATGTGCTTTCCGTATCAGAAATCATGTACCTATCAGTACTCGATAGGTCCCTCTTCAACGTTGGCCATCCCATTCCACGTCGGAAGCCTAACAATTGGCCTTCATGTTTACCAGCGTTAGACACCCTTAACCCTGCGTCGCCTTCACATGAGAAGGGTGAACCGACACGGGGTTGTGTATGTCCAAAGTTCAGATAGGAGCATGGGACATACACTGTACTCTAGAGACAGCGCATCCGGGTTCCGAACTTTTCTGGATGATGCGTGAAAAGCCAATCCAGAAGACTCTGGAGGCAAGGGCAGTCATGACAAGCACGCCCATGTAGTTGGGAAACAGTGCTCTAGAGCCAGTCGAAAGTGCATCATAAAGGAAAGCAAAAAGAGAAGTAGAAAGTGAGGGAGACGTTCAGAAATGGAAAACGCGTCTGTTGCCTACTTAAGCCCCACACACGAGGGAAGATGCTCAGAGAAGCTGAAGCCGCGGTTCCCACACTTGCCCAGCGCAGCCAGGCCCACAGCCCCTGCAGGATCCCCGATGGCCCTGCCCTGCTCCTTCTCGGTGGCCCTGGTGCTGCTCAGCTGCCACTCCCTGTGCTGTCTGGCTTGCCACCTGCCCGACACCCACGGCCTGCGCAACTGGAGGGTCCTGACGCTCCTGGGACAGATGAGGAGACTCTCCGCCGGCTCTTGTGACCACTACACCAATGACTTTGCCTTCCCCAAGGAGCTGTTTGATGGCCAGCGGCTCCAGGAGGCGCAGGCCCTCTCTGTGGTCCACGTGATGACCCAGAAGGTCTTCCACCTCTTCTGCCCGGACACGTCCTCTGCTCCTTGGAACATGACTCTCCTGGAGGAACTGTGCTCGGGGCTCTCTGAGCAGCTGGATGACCTGGAGGCCTGTCCCCTGCAGGAGGCGGGGCTGGCCGAGACCCCCCTCATGCATGAGGACTCCACCCTGAGGACCTACTTCCAAAGGATCTCCCTCTACCTGCAAGACAGGAACCACAGCCCGTGTGCCTGGGAGATGGTCCGAGCAGAAATCGGGAGATCCTTCTTCTCCTCGACAATCTTGCAAGAAAGAATCAGGAGGAGGAAATGAGACCCGCCCGGGTCCGCACGGAAATGACATTCCCTGACTGATCAGAGCACACTTGCACGTGTCCTGCCGCCTCAGAGAAGCTCACGCCTGCCGTCACGGTGACACGAAGGCAATCGGGTGTCCAACGTGTTCAGGACGGGGCAGCACCATCAAGTCAAGTCGACAAACGCCGCTTACTTTCACATAACCTTGCCCATCTCTCTACTTACTACTCATTCGTTTATTTATTTATTTATTTATTTATTTATTTATTTATTTATTTGTATTTATGGCTCAACTGGGTTCTCTTTGTATACTAGTAGGTGTACCGTCACTCTGTGATTCAGGGGGAGTGGGGATGCTTTCTATTTATTAAGTTTTTTATTCTTTTGTTCATTAAACCGTTCTCTGCAAGCATTCTTGCATTTGTGGTTTCTTTCGAGACGGAGGGAATCAGAAGAGAATCTGATGAAAGAGTGGATCGTATGACTCTTCTCCTCAGGATTCTGTTACTCTCATGAGAAGTCAACCCATAGTCCTCCTCGATGCCAGTGCGTATGTGCCTGTCAGGCTGAGGGTGCACACGACCGATCCCATCTCCTACCCTGTATCTCTGAGTTCTGTCGAGAAAAAACAAACCTCCAAACAACCAGCAGATTGAAGTGATGGCAGTCATAGCACACGGTACAACAACAAGAAGAAGGGGCATGGGAACTCTGTAAGCAGAAAAGGAAGCAGGCATATCCGGAAATATAATCAAGCAGCACTAGATAATACCTTCCCTATTAGACTGGTGGATGTCCCAGTGCCAATATCCTTCAGAAAATGCCTATTGGGGTCTGCCAGTTACAAGCCGGTCCGTTCCCTTGAAGCCTAGCAATGGAAGCGCTGCCAAGGGAACAGAGTCCCAAAGGAGAAGTGGTCTCCAGATGGATTCCCTTGTGGATCCTGTGTGGCCATGTGACTTCTAAGGGCAAGCCACTCACTGAAGCCCAGAGTCTGTGGAGGCTCCCTCCTTTTTGGAAACTCTCCTCCGAGAGGCCTTGTTGTCTTCTTTTGCTCCTGATGACAGACCATTATGGACCGGAGGGCACGTCCCCGTTACAACCAGGGGACAGTGGCTGTAGGAACAAGCAAAGACAAAGCGGGAGGATTGGACTCGGTGGTCTGTCCGATGCTCTACAGCAGAAGACTGCCCCCTACAGCCAGCAATGCACTGAGATAGTGACCAGGCCTGGACACCTGGCTTGTGTTGTGTGCATCAGGTTGCCCCTGCTGTGTGATTCATCTCCCGAGGTAAAAACAGGTTTTCTAGGAGGAACGGATTCAGAGAGTGTAAAAAGCCAATTTCCTCAGCTTTTCTCTCTCGCTCTCTCTCGCTCTCGCTCTCGCTGTCTCTCTCCCCCTCTGGAAAATACAGTGTTCCAAAGAGCAGCGAGGTAGGCAATGTGGTTGGCAAGGTCGGGTAAGCAGCCAGATCTTGGTTTCAGCTGAGATCCTCATCTCAGGGCGGGTGGATGGAACCCCACATCAGGCTCCCCACAAGCGCAGAGACTGCAGAGGATTCCTTGTCCCTGGGGCACCTGGGTGGCTCGTTCCATGAGGCATCTGTCTTTGGCTGGATCGCCAATCCCAGGGTCCTTGGATGGAGCCTGTCATCGGGCTCCTTCTCAGGTGGGTGTCTGCTACTCCCTCTCCTCCCCTGCTCATGCTGCTCTCTATATTGCTTTCACTCTCTCTCTCTCTCTCTCTTTCTCTAAAAATCAAGATATCTTTTACGAGTAGTTAGCTGCGCAGAAAAAAAATACGACGTAGAGAGACTTTTCCCACCTCCGTGGTCTGTATCTGCATAGTGTCCCTGGAAATGAACCTTCAGCCACCTGAGGGAATCCCTGTGACAAGGCTTCCCAGATTCTGGGCTCTGTGAACTAGTCTTAGATAGTCCAGTGGTCTGTAGGCTCTCCAAAGCTCAGTCTGGGAGGGCCCCAGCCAAAGCTTCTTGCTTCCTGTTTGTTGTCTCTCCTTGGGCTTTCTTGAGTACCACACAAGAAGCATGGCCGTTGAATTAGTGGAAGAGCCCTGAAATGTGTGCCGAGGAGGGCGACACACCTAGGAATGACAGGCCCCTGTGAGCAGAGGACTTTCTCTCCCTCCGTTCCTGGATCTCAAAGTCACTGGGAGAGGTGGCCTTGGCTGACTTGGGAGCTGCCTTTGGCGCTTTGTGGATGTGGCTTCTGTGGGAGCCTGGAGGTGATGTGGGCTTTCAGCATTTCAGAACAAAGAGATTCTGCATGATCGTTTGACTTTACGAAAGTCAGTCAACGCATCAGTAACTGGACACAGTGCAAAACAGAAAAAAAGGAGTTTTGAAAACACCTTGATGAGTACGGAGTCGCAGGTGAGGCAAGAGATCACTTTGTCAGCCGAGGCAACATGAAATGGCCTTACTGCAGAAACACATGTCAAGGAAGTAATTCAACTCTTCGATTCCGATCAGCAGTTCGGCATCGTTCTAAATTGGGAGAGACTCTGCGTTCATTCTCTTGTCTTTGTAGACATGGTTCACCTGCATATGTGCTTTCCGTATCAGAAATCATGTACCTATCAGTACTCGATAGGTCCCTCTTCAACGTTGGCCATCCCATTCCACGTCGGAAGCCTAACAATTGGCCTTCATGTTTACCAGCGTTAGACACCCTTAACCCTGCGTCGCCTTCACATGAGAAGGGTGAACCGACACGGGGTTGTGTATGTCCAAAGTTCAGATAGGAGCATGGGACATACACTGTACTCTAGAGACAGCGCATCCGGGTTCCGAACTTTTCTGGATGATGCGTGAAAAGCCAATCCAGAAGACTCTGGAGGCAAGGGCAGTCATGACAAGCACGCCCATGTAGTTGGGAAACAGTGCTCTAGAGCCAGTCGAAAGTGCATCATAAAGGAAAGCAAAAAGAGAAGTAGAAAGTGAGGGAGACGTTCAGAAATGGAAAACGCGTCTGTTGCCTACTTAAGCCCCACACACGAGGGAAGATGCTCAGAGAAGCTGAAGCCGCGGTTCCCACACTTGCCCAGCGCAGCCAGGCCCACAGCCCCTGCAGGATCCCCGATGGCCCTGCCCTGCTCCTTCTCGGTGGCCCTGGTGCTGCTCAGCTGCCACTCCCTGTGCTGTCTGGCTTGCCACCTGCCCGACACCCACGGCCTGCGCAACTGGAGGGTCCTGACGCTCCTGGGACAGATGAGGAGACTCTCTGCCGGCTCTTGTGACCACTACACCAATGACTTTGCCTTCCCCAAGGAGCTGTTTGATGGCCAGCGGCTCCAGGAGGCGCAGGCCCTCTCTGTGGTCCACGTGATGACCCAGAAGGTCTTCCACCTCTTCTGCCCGGACACGTCCTCTGCTCCTTGGAACATGACTCTCCTGGAGGAACTGTGCTCGGGGCTCTCTGAGCAGCTGGATGACCTGGAGGCCTGTCCCCTGCAGGAGGCGGGGCTGGCCGAGACCCCCCTCATGCATAAGGACTCCACCCTGAGGACCTACTTCCAAAGGATCTCCCTCTACCTGCAAGACAGGAACCACAGCCCGTGTGCCTGGGAGATGGTCCGAGCAGAAATCGGGAGATCCTTCTTCTCCTCGACAATCTTGCAAGAAAGAATCAGGAGGAGGAAATGAGACCCGCCCGGGTCCGCACGGAAATGACATTCCCTGACTGATCAGAGCACACTTGCACGTGTCCTGCCGCCTCAGAGAAGCTCACGCCTGCCGTCACGGTGACACGAAGGCAATCGGGTGTCCAACGTGTTCAGGACGGGGCAGCACCATCAAGTCAAGTCGACAAACGCCGCTTACTTTCACATAACCTTGCCCATCTCTCTACTTACTACTCATTCGTTTATTTATTTATTTATTTATTTATTTATTTATTTATTTGTATTTATGGCTCAACTGGGTTCTCTTTGTATACTAGTAGGTGTACCGTCACTCTGTGATTCAGGGGGAGTGGGGATGCTTTCTATTTATTAAGTTTTTTATTCTTTTGTTCATTAAACCCTTCTCTGCAAGCATTCTTGCATTTGTGGTTTCTTTCGAGACGGAGGGAATCAGAAGAGAATCTGATGAAAGAGTGGATCGTATGACTCTTCTCCTCAGGATTCTGTTACTCTCATGAGAAGTCAACCCATAGTCCTCCTCGATGCCAGTGCGTATGTGCCTGTCAGGCTGAGGGTGCACACGACCGATCCCATCTCCTACCCTGTATCTCTGAGTTCTGTCGAGAAAAAACAAACCTCCAAACAACCAGCAGATTGAAGTGATGGCAGTCATAGCACACGGTACAACAACAAGAAGAAGGGGCATGGGAACTCTGTAAGCAGAAAAGGAAGCAGGCATATCCGGAAATATAATCAAGCAGCACTAGATAATACCTTCCCTATTAGACTGGTGGATGTCCCAGTGCCAATATCCTTCAGAAAATGCCTATTGGGGTCTGCCAGTTACAAGCCGGTCCGTTCCCTTGAAGCCTAGCAATGGAAGCGCTGCCAAGGGAACAGAGTCCCAAAGGAGAAGTGGTCTCCAGATGGATTCCCTTGTGGATCCTGTGTGGCCATGTGACTTCTAAGGGCAAGCCACTCACTGAAGCCCAGAGTCTGTGGAGGCTCCCTCCTTTTTGGAAACTCTCCTCCGAGAGGCCTTGTTGTCTTCTTTTGCTCCTGATGACAGACCATTATGGACCGGAGGGCACGTCCCCGTTACAACCAGGGGACAGTGGCTGTAGGAACAAGCAAAGACAAAGCGGGAGGATTGGACTCGGTGGTCTGTCCGATGCTCTACAGCAGAAGACTGCCCCCTACAGCCAGCAATGCACTGAGATAGTGACCAGGCCTGGACACCTGGCTTGTGTTGTGTGCATCAGGTTGCCCCTGCTGTGTGATTCATCTCCCGAGGTAAAAACAGGTTTTCTAGGAGGAACGGATTCAGAGAGTGTAAAAAGCCAATTTCCTCAGCTTTTCTCTCTCGCTCTCTCTCGCTCTCGCTCTCGCTGTCTCTCTCCCCCTCTGGAAAATACAGTGTTCCAAAGAGCAGCGAGGTAGGCAATGTGGTTGGCAAGGTCGGGTAAGCAGCCAGATCTTGGTTTCAGCTGAGATCCTCATCTCAGGGCGGGTGGATGGAACCCCACATCAGGCTCCCCACAAGCGCAGAGACTGCAGAGGATTCCTTGTCCCTGGGGCACCTGGGTGGCTCGTTCCATGAGGCATCTGTCTTTGGCTGGATCGCCAATCCCAGGGTCCTTGGATGGAGCCTGTCATCGGGCTCCTTCTCAGGTGGGTGTCTGCTACTCCCTCTCCTCCCCTGCTCATGCTGCTCTCTATATTGCTTTCACTCTCTCTCTCTCTCTCTCTTTCTCTAAAAATCAAGATATCTTTTACGAGTAGTTAGCTGCGCAGAAAAAAAATACGACGTAGAGAGACTTTTCCCACCTCCGTGGTCTGTATCTGCATAGTGTCCCTGGAAATGAACCTTCAGCCACCTGAGGGAATCCCTGTGACAAGGCTTCCCAGATTCTGGGCTCTGTGAACTAGTCTTAGATAGTCCAGTGGTCTGTAGGCTCTCCAAAGCTCAGTCTGGGAGGGCCCCAGCCAAAGCTTCTTGCTTCCTGTTTGTTGTCTCTCCTTGGGCTTTCTTGAGTACCACACAAGAAGCATGGCCGTTGAATTAGTGGAAGAGCCCTGAAATGTGTGCCGAGGAGGGCGACACACCTAGGAATGACAGGCCCCTGTGAGCAGAGGACTTTCTCTCCCTCCGTTCCTGGATCTCAAAGTCACTGGGAGAGGTGGCCTTGGCTGACTTGGGAGCTGCCTTTGGCGCTTTGTGGATGTGGCTTCTGTGGGAGCCTGGAGGTGATGTGGGCTTTCAGCATTTCAGAACAAAGAGATTCTGCATGATCGTTTGACTTTACGAAAGTCAGTCAACGCATCAGTAACTGGACACAGTGCAAAACAGAAAAAAAGGAGTTTTGAAAACACCTTGATGAGTACGGAGTCGCAGGTGAGGCAAGAGATCACTTTGTCAGCCCAGGCAACATGAAATGGCCTTACTGCAGAAACACATGTCAAGGAAGTAATTCAACTCTTCGATTCCGATCAGCAGTTCGGCATCGTTCTAAATTGGGAGAGACTCTGCGTTCATTCTCTTGTCTTTGTAGACATGGTTCACCTGCATATGTGCTTTCCGTATCAGAAATCATGTACCTATCAGTACTCGATAGGTCCCTCTTCAACGTTGGCCATCCCATTCCACGTCGGAAGCCTAACAATTGGCCTTCATGTTTACCAGCGTTAGACACCCTTAACCCTGCGTCGCCTTCACATGAGAAGGGTGAACCGACACGGGGTTGTGTATGTCCAAAGTTCAGATAGGAGCATGGGACATACACTGTACTCTAGAGACAGCGCATCCGGGTTCCGAACTTTTCTGGATGATGCGTGAAAAGCCAATCCAGAAGACTCTGGAGGCAAGGGCAGTCATGACAAGCACGCCCATGTAGTTGGGAAACAGTGCTCTAGAGCCAGTCGAAAGTGCATCATAAAGGAAAGCAAAAAGAGAAGTAGAAAGTGAGGGAGACGTTCAGAAATGGAAAACGCGTCTGTTGCCTACTTAAGCCCCACACACGAGGGAAGATGCTCAGAGAAGCTGAAGCCGCGGTTCCCACACTTGCCCAGCGCAGCCAGGCCCACAGCCCCTGCAGGATCCCCGATGGCCCTGCCCTGCTCCTTCTCGGTGGCCCTGGTGCTGCTCAGCTGCCACTCCCTGTGCTGTCTGGCTTGCCACCTGCCCGACACCCACGGCCTGCGCAACTGGAGGGTCCTGACGCTCCTGGGACAGATGAGGAGACTCTCCGCCGGCTCTTGTGACCACTACACCAATGACTTTGCCTTCCCCAAGGAGCTGTTTGATGGCCAGCGGCTCCAGGAGGCGCAGGCCCTCTCTGTGGTCCACGTGATGACCCAGAAGGTCTTCCACCTCTTCTGCCCGGACACGTCCTCTGCTCCTTGGAACATGACTCTCCTGGAGGAACTGTGCTCGGGGCTCTCTGAGCAGCTGGATGACCTGGAGGCCTGTCCCCTGCAGGAGGCGGGGCTGGCCGAGACCCCCCTCATGCATGAGGACTCCACCCTGAGGACCTACTTCCAAAGGATCTCCCTCTACCTGCAAGACAGGAACCACAGCCCGTGTGCCTGGGAGATGGTCCGAGCAGAAATCGGGAGATCCTTCTTCTCCTCGACAATCTTGCAAGAAAGAATCAGGAGGAGGAAATGAGACCCGCCCGGGTCCGCACAGAAATGACATTCCCTGACTGATCAGAGCACACTTGCACGTGTCCTGCCGCCTCAGAGAAGCTCACGCCTGCCGTCACGGTGACACGAAGGCAATCGGGTGTCCAACGTGTTCAGGACGGGGCAGCACCATCAAGTCAAGTCGACAAACACCGCTTACTTTCACATAACCTTGCCCATCTCTCTACTTACTACTCATTCGTTTATTTATTTATTTATTTATTTATTTATTTATTTATTTATTTATTCGTATTTATGGCTCAACTGGGTTCTCTTTGTATACTAGTAGGTGTACCGTCACTCTGTGATTCAGGGGGAGTGGGGATGCTTTCTATTTATTAAGTTTTTTATTCTTTTGTTCATTAAACCGTTCTCTGCAAGCATTCTTGCATTTGTGGTTTCTTTCGAGACGGAGGGAATCAGAAGAGAATCTGATGAAAGAGTGGATCGTATGACTCTTCTCCTCAGGATTCTGTTACTCTCATGAGAAGTCAACCCATAGTCCTCCTCGATGCCAGTGCGTATGTGCCTGTCAGGCTGAGGGTGCACACGACCGATCCCATCTCCTACCCTGTATCTCTGAGTTCTGTCGAGAAAAAACAAACCTCCAAACAACCAGCAGATTGAAGTGATGGCAGTCATAGCACACGGTACAACAACAAGAAGAAGGGACATAGGAACTCTGTAAGCAGAAAAGGAAGCAGGCATATCCGGAAATATAATCAAGCAGCACTAGATAATACCTTCCCTATTAGACTGGTGGATGTCCCAGTGCCAATATCCTTCAGAAAATGCCTATTGGGGTCTGCCAGTTACAAGCCGGTCCGTTCCCTTGAAGCCTAGCAATGGAAGCGCTGCCAAGGGAACAGAGTCCCAAAGGAGAAGTGGTCTCCAGATGGATTCCCTTGTGGATCCTGTGTGGCCATGTGACTTCTAAGGGCAAGCCACTCACTGAAGCCCAGAGTCTGTGGAGGCTCCCTCCTTTTTGGAAACTCTCCTCCGAGAGGCCTGGTTGTCTTCTTTTGCTCCTGATGACAGACCATTATGGACCGGAGGGCACGTCCCCGTTACAACCAGGGGACAGTGGCTGTAGGAACAAGCAAAGACAAAGCGGGAGGATTGGACTCGGTGGTCTGTCCGATGCTCTACAGCAGAAGACTGCCCCCTACAGCCAGCAATGCACTGAGATAGTGACCAGGCCTGGACACCTGGCTTGTGTTGTGTGCATCAGGTTGCCCCTGCTGTGTGATTCATCTCCCGAGGTAAAAACAGGTTTTCTAGGAGGAACGGATTCAGAGAGTGTAAAAAGCCAATTTCCTCAGCTTTTCTCTCTCGCTCTCTCTCGCTCTCGCTCTCGCTGTCTCTCTCCCCCTCTGGAAAATACAGTGTTCCAAAGAGCAGCGAGGTAGGCAATGTGGTTGGCAAGGTCGGGTAAGCAGCCAGATCTTGGTTTCAGCTGAGATCCTCATCTCAGGGCGGGTGGATGGAACCCCACATCAGGCTCCCCACAAGCGCAGAGACTGCAGAGGATTCCTTGTCCCTGGGGCACCTGGGTGGCTCGTTCCATGAGGCATCTGTCTTTGGCTGGATCGCCAATCCCAGGGTCCTTGGATGGAGCCTGTCATCGGGCTCCTTCTCAGGTGGGTGTCTGCTACTCCCTCTCCTCCCCTGCTCATGCTGCTCTCTATATTGCTTTCACTCTCTCTCTCTCTCTTTCTCTAAAAATCAAGATATCTTTTACGAGTAGTTAGCTGCGCAGAAAAAAAAAAAACGACGTAGAGAGACTTTTCCCACCTCCGTGGTCTGTATCTGCATAGTGTCCCTGGAAATGAACCTTCAGCCACCTGAGGGAATCCCTGTGACAAGGCTTCCCAGATTCTGGGCTCTGTGAACTAGTCTTAGATAGTCCAGTGGTCTGTAGGCTCTCCAAAGCTCAGTCTGGGAGGGCCCCAGCCAAAGCTTCTTGCTTCCTGTTTGTTGTCTCTCCTTGGGCTTTCTTGAGTACCACACAAGAAGCATGGCCGTTGAATTAGTGGAAGAGCCCTGAAATGTGTGCCGAGGAGGGCGACACACCTAGGAATGACAGGCCCCTGTGAGCAGAGGACTTTCTCTCCATCCGTTCCTGGATCTCAAAGTCACTGGGAGAGGTGGCCTTGGCTGACTTGGGAGCTGCCTTTGGCGCTTTGTGGATGTGGCTTCTGTGGGAGCCTGGAGGTGATGTGGGCTTTCAGCATTTCAGAACAAAAAGATTCTGCATGATCGTTTGACTTTACGAAAGTCAGTCAACGCATCAGTAACTGGACACAGTGCAAAACAGAAAAAAAGGAGTTTTGAAAACACCTTGATGAGTACGGAGTCGCAGGTGAGGCAAGAGATCACTTTGTCAGCCGAGGCAACATGAAATGGCCTTACTGCAGAAACACATGTCAAGGAAGTAATTCAACTCTTCGATTCCGATCAGCAGTTCGGCATCGTTCTAAATTGGGAGAGACTCTGCGTTCATTCTCTTGTCTTTGTAGACATGGTTCACCTGCATATGTGCTTTCCGTATCAGAAATCATGTACCTATCAGTACTCGATAGGTCCCTCTTCAACGTTGGCCATCCCATTCCACGTCGGAAGCCTAACAATTGGCCTTCATGTTTACCAGCGTTAGACATCCTTAACCCTGCGTCGCCTTCACATGAGAAGGGTGAACCGACACGGGGTTGTGTATGTCCAAAGTTCAGATAGGAGCATGGGACATACACTGTACTCTAGAGACAGCGCATCCGGGTTCCGAACTTTTCTGGATGATGCGTGAAAAGCCAATCCAGAAGACTCTGGAGGCAAGGGCAGTCATGACAAGCACGCCCATGTAGTTGGGAAACAGTGCTCTAGAGCCAGTCGAAAGTGCATCATAAAGGAAAGCAAAAAGAGAAGTAGAAAGTGAGGGAGACGTTCAGAAATGGAAAACGCGTCTGTTGCCTACTTAAGCCCCACACACGAGGGAAGATGCTCAGAGAAGCTGAAGCCGCGGTTCCCACACTTGCCCAGCGCAGCCAGGCCCACAGCCCCTGCAGGATCCCCGATGGCCCTGCCCTGCTCCTTCTCGGTGGCCCTGGTGCTGCTCAGCTGCCACTCCCTGTGCTGTCTGGCTTGCCACCTGCCCGACACCCACGGCCTGCGCAACTGGAGGGTCCTGACGCTCCTGGGACAGATGAGGAGACTCTCCGCCGGCTCTTGTGACCACTACACCAATGACTTTGCCTTCCCCAAGGAGCTGTTTGATGGCCAGCGGCTCCAGGAGGCGCAGGCCCTCTCTGTGGTCCACGTGATGACCCAGAAGGTCTTCCACCTCTTCTGCCCGGACACGTCCTCTGCTCCTTGGAACATGACTCTCCTGGAGGAACTGTGCTCGGGGCTCTCTGAGCAGCTGGATGACCTGGAGGCCTGTCCCCTGCAGGAGGCGGGGCTGGCCGAGACCCCCCTCATGCATGAGGACTCCACCCTGAGGACCTACTTCCAAAGGATCTCCCTCTACCTGCAAGACAGGAACCACAGCCCGTGTGCCTGGGAGATGGTCCGAGCAGAAATCGGGAGATCCTTCTTCTCCTCGACAATCTTGCAAGAAAGAATCAGGAGGAGGAAATGAGACCCGCCCGGGTCCGCACGGAAATGACATTCCCTGACTGATCAGAGCACACTTGCACGTGTCCTGCCGCCTCAGAGAAGCTCACGCCTGCCGTCACGGTGACACGAAGGCAATCGGGTGTCCAACGTGTTCAGGACGGGGCAGCACCATCAAGTCAAGTCGACAAACACCGCTTACTTTCACATAACCTTGCCCATCTCTCTACTTACTACTCATTCGTTTATTTATTTATTTATTTATTTATTTATTAATTTATTTATTTATTTGTATTTATGGCTCAACTGGGTTCTCTTTGTATACTAGTAGGTGTACCGTCACTCTGTGATTCAGGGGGAGTGGGGATGCTTTCTATTTATTAAGTTTTTTATTCTTTTGTTCATTAAACCGTTCTCTGCAAGCATTCTTGCATTTGTGGTTTCTTTCGAGACGGAGGGAATCAGAAGAGAATCTGATGAAAGAGTGGATCGTATGACTCTTCTCCTCAGGATTCTGTTACTCTCATGAGAAGTCAACCCATAGTCCTCCTCGATGCCAGTGCGTATGTGCCTGTCAGGCTGAGGGTGCACACGACCGATCCCATCTCCTACCCTGTATCTCTGAGTTCTGTCGAGAAAAAACAAACCTCCAAACAACCAGCAGATTGAAGTGATGGCAGTCATAGCACACGGTACAACAACAAGAAGAAGGGACATAGGAACTCTGTAAGCAGAAAAGGAAGCAGGCATATCCGGAAATATAATCAAGCAGCACTAGATAATACCTTCCCTATTAGACTGGTGGATGTCCCAGTGCCAATATCCTTCAGAAAATGCCTATTGGGGTCTGCCAGTTACAAGCCGGTCCGTTCCCTTGAAGCCTAGCAATGGAAGCGCTGCCAAGGGAACAGAGTCCCAAAGGAGAAGTGGTCTCCAGATGGATTCCCTTGTGGATCCTGTGTGGCCATGTGACTTCTAAGGGCAAGCCACTCACTGAAGCCCAGAGTCTGTGGAGGCTCCCTCCTTTTTGGAAACTCTCCTCCGAGAGGCCTGGTTGTCTTCTTTTGCTCCTGATGACAGACCATTATGGACCGGAGGGCACGTCCCCGTTACAACCAGGGGACAGTGGCTGTAGGAACAAGCAAAGACAAAGCGGGAGGATTGGACTCGGTGGTCTGTCCGATGCTCTACAGCAGAAGACTGCCCCCTACAGCCAGCAATGCACTGAGATAGTGACCAGGCCTGGACACCTGGCTTGTGTTGTGTGCATCAGGTTGCCCCTGCTGTGTGATTCATCTCCCGAGGTAAAAACAGGTTTTCTAGGAGGAACGGATTCAGAGAGTGTAAAAAGCCAATTTCCTCAGCTTTTCTCTCTCGCTCTCTCTCGCTCTCGCTCTCGCTGTCTCTCTCCCCCTCTGGAAAATACAGTGTTCCAAAGAGCAGCGAGGTAGGCAATGTGGTTGGCAAGGTCGGGTAAGCAGCCAGATCTTGGTTTCAGCTGAGATCCTCATCTCAGGGCGGGTGGATGGAACCCCACATCAGGCTCCCCACAAGCGCAGAGACTGCAGAGGATTCCTTGTCCCGGGGGCACCTGGGTGGCTCGTTCCATGAGGCATCTGTCTTTGGCTGGATCGCCAATCCCAGGGTCCTTGGATGGAGCCTGTCATCGGGCTCCTTCTCAGGTGGGTGTCTGCTACTCCCTCTCCTCCCCTGCTCATGCTGCTCTCTATATTGCTTTCACTCTCTCTCTCTCTCTCTTTCTCTAAAAATCAAGATATCTTTTACGAGTAGTTAGCTGCGCAGATAAAAAATACGACGTAGAGAGACTTTTCCCACCTCCGTGGTCTGTATCTGCATAGTGTCCCTGGAAATGAACCTTCAGCCACCTGAGGGAATCCCTGTGACAAGGCTTCCAAGATTCTGGGCTCTGTGAACTAGTCTTAGATAGTCCAGTGGTCTGTAGGCTCTCCAAAGCTCAGTCTGGGAGGGCCCCAGCCAAAGCTTCTTGCTTCCTGTTTGTTGTCTCTCCTTGGGCTTTCTTGAGTACCACACAAGAAGCATGGCCGTTGAATTAGTGGAAGAGCCCTGAAATGTGTGCCGAGGAGGGCGACACACCTAGGAATGACAGGCCCCTGTGAGCAGAGGACTTTCTCTCCATCCGTTCCTGGATCTCAAAGTCACTGGGAGAGGTGGCCTTGGCTGACTTGGGAGCTGCCTTTGGCGCTTTGTGGATGTGGCTTCTGTGTGAGCCTGGAGGTGATGTGGGCTTTCAGCATTTCAGAACAAAGAGATTCTGCATGATCGTTTGACTTTACGAAAGTCAGTCAACGCATCAGTAACTGGACACAGTGCAAAACAGAAAAAAAGGAGTTTTGAAAACACCTTGATGAGTACGGAGTCGCAGGTGAGGCAAGAGATCACTTTGTCAGCCCAGGCAACATGAAATGGCCTTACTGCAGAAACACATGTCAAGGAAGTAATTCAACTCTTCGATTCCGATCAGCAGTTCGGCATCGTTCTAAATTGGGAGAGACTCTGCGTTCATTCTCTTGTCTTTGTAGACATGGTTCACCTGCATATGTGCTTTCCGTATCAGAAATCATGTACCTATCAGTACTCGATAGGTCCCTCTTCAACGTTGGCCATCCCATTCCACGTCGGAAGCCTAACAATTGGCCTTCATGTTTACCAGCGTTAGACACCCTTAACCCTGCGTCGCCTTCACATGAGAAGGGTGAACCGACACGGGGTTGTGTATGTCCAAAGTTCAGATAGGAGCATGGGACATACACTGTACTCTAGAGACAGCGCATCCGGGTTCCGAACTTTTCTGGATGATGCGTGAAAAGCCAATCCAGAAGACTCTGGAGGCAAGGGCAGTCATGACAAGCACGCCCATGTAGTTGGGAAACAGTGCTCTAGAGCCAGTCGAAAGTGCATCATAAAGGAAAGCAAAAAGAGAAGTAGAAAGTGAGGGAGACGTTCAGAAATGGAAAACGCGTCTGTTGCCTACTTAAGCCCCACACACGAGGGAAGATGCTCAGAGAAGCTGAAGCCGCGGTTCCCACACTTGCCCAGCGCAGCCAGGCCCACAGCCCCTGCAGGATCCCCGATGGCCCTGCCCTGCTCCTTCTCGGTGGCCCTGGTGCTGCTCAGCTGCCACTCCCTGTGCTGTCTGGCTTGCCACCTGCCCGACACCCACGGCCTGCGCAACTGGAGGGTCCTGACGCTCCTGGGACAGATGAGGAGACTCTCCGCCGGCTCTTGTGACCACTACACCAATGACTTTGCCTTCCCCAAGGAGCTGTTTGATGGCCAGCGGCTCCAGGAGGCGCAGGCCCTCTCTGTGGTCCACGGGATGACCCAGAAGGTCTTCCACCTCTTCTGCCCGGACACGTCCTCTGCTCCTTGGAACATGACTCTCCTGGAGGAACTGTGCTCGGGGCTCTCTGAGCAGCTGGATGACCTGGAGGCCTGTCCCCTGCAGGAGGCGGGGCTGGCCGAGACCCCCCTCATGCATGAGGACTCCACCCTGAGGACCTACTTCCAAAGGATCTCCCTCTACCTGCAAGACAGGAACCACAGCCCGTGTGCCTGGGAGATGGTCCGAGCAGAAATCGGGAGATCCTTCTTCTCCTCGACAATCTTGCAAGAAAGAATCAGGAGGAGGAAATGAGACCCGCCCGGGTCCGCACGGAAATGACATTCCCTGACTGATCAGAGCACACTTGCACGTGTCCTGCCGCCTCAGAGAAGCTCACGCCTGCCGTCACGGTGACACGAAGGCAATCGGGTGTCCAACGTGTTCAGGACGGGGCAGCACCATCAAGTCAAGTCGACAAACACCGCTTACTTTCACATAACCTTGCCCATCTCTCTACTTACTACTCATTCGTTTATTTATTTATTTATTTATTTATTTATTTATTTATTTATTTATTTGTATTTATGGCTCAACTGGGTTCTCTTTGTATACTAGTAGGTGTACCGTCACTCTGTGATTCAGGGGGAGTGGGGATGCTTTCTATTTATTAAGTTTTTTATTCTTTTGTTCATTAAACCGTTCTCTGCAAGCATTCTTGCATTTGTGGTTTCTTTCGAGACGGAGGGAATCAGAAGAGAATCTGATGAAAGAGTGGATCGTATGACTCTTCTCCTCAGGATTCTGTTACTCTCATGAGAAGTCAACCCATAGTCCTCCTCGATGCCAGTGCGTATGTGCCTGTCAGGCTGAGGGTGCACACGACCGATCCCATCTCCTACCCTGTATCTCTGAGTTCTGTCGAGAAAAAACAAACCTCCAAACAACCAGCAGATTGAAGTGATGGCAGTCATAGCACACGGTACAACAACAAGAAGAAGGGACATAGGAACTCTGTAAGCAGAAAAGGAAGCAGGCATATCCGGAAATATAATCAAGCAGCACTAGATAATACCTTCCCTATTAGACTGGTGGATGTCCCAGTGCCAATATCCTTCAGAAAATGCCTATTGGGGTCTGCCAGTTACAAGCCGGTCCGTTCCCTTGAAGCCTAGCAATGGAAGCGCTGCCAAGGGAACAGAGTCCCAAAGGAGAAGTGGTCTCCAGATGGATTCCCTTGTGGATCCTGTGTGGCCATGTGACTTCTAAGGGCAAGCCACTCACTGAAGCCCAGAGTCTGTGGAGGCTCCCTCCTTTTTGGAAACTCTCCTCCGAGAGGCCTGGTTGTCTTCTTTTGCTCCTGATGACAGACCATTATGGACCGGAGGGCACGTCCCCGTTACAACCAGGGGACAGTGGCTGTAGGAACAAGCAAAGACAAAGCGGGAGGATTGGACTCGGTGGTCTGTCCGATGCTCTACAGCAGAAGACTGCCCCCTACAGCCAGCAATGCACTGAGATAGTGACCAGGCCTGGACACCTGGCTTGTGTTGTGTGCATCAGGTTGCCCCTGCTGTGTGATTCATCTCCCGAGGTAAAAACAGGTTTTCTAGGAGGAACGGATTCAGAGAGTGTAAAAAGCCAATTTCCTCAGCTTTTCTCTCTCGCTCTCTCTCGCTCTCGCTCTCGCTGTCTCTCTCCCCCTCTGGAAAATACAGTGTTCCAAAGAGCAGCGAGGTAGGCAATGTGGTTGGCAAGGTCGGGTAAGCAGCCAGATCTTGGTTTCAGCTGAGATCCTCATCTCAGGGCGGGTGGATGGAACCCCACATCAGGCTCCCCACAAGCGCAGAGACTGCAGAGGATTCCTTGTCCCGGGGGCACCTGGGTGGCTCGTTCCATGAGGCATCTGTCTTTGGCTGGATCGCCAATCCCAGGGTCCTTGGATGGAGCCTGTCATCGGGCTCCTTCTCAGGTGGGTGTCTGCTACTCCCTCTCCTCCCCTGCTCATGCTGCTCTCTATATTGCTTTCACTCTCTCTCTCTCTCTCTTTCTCTAAAAATCAAGATATCTTTTACGAGTAGTTAGCTGCGCAGAAAAAAAATACGACGTAGAGAGACTTTTCCCACCTCCGTGGTCTGTATCTGCATAGTGTCCCTGGAAATGAACCTTCAGCCACCTGAGGGAATCCCTGTGACAAGGCTTCCAAGATTCTGGGCTCTGTGAACTAGTCTTAGATAGTCCAGTGGTCTGTAGGCTCTCCAAAGCTCAGTCTGGGAGGGCCCCAGCCAAAGCTTCTTGCTTCCTGTTTGTTGTCTCTCCTTGGGCTTTCTTGAGTACCACACAAGAAGCATGGCCGTTGAATTAGTGGAAGAGCCCTGAAATGTGTGCCGAGGAGGGCGACACACCTAGGAATGACAGGCCCCTGTGAGCAGAGGACTTTCTCTCCATCCGTTCCTGGATCTCAAAGTCACTGGGAGAGGTGGCCTTGGCTGACTTGGGAGCTGCCTTTGGCGCTTTGTGGATGTGGCTTCTGTGTGAGCCTGGAGGTGATGTGGGCTTTCAGCATTTCAGAACAAAGAGATTCTGCATGATCGTTTGACTTTACGAAAGTCAGTCAACGCATCAGTAACTGGACACAGTGCAAAACAGAAAAAAAGGAGTTTTGAAAACACCTTGATGAGTACGGAGTCGCAGGTGAGGCAAGAGATCACTTTGTCAGCCCAGGCAACATGAAATGGCCTTACTGCAGAAACACATGTCAAGGAAGTAATTCAACTCTTCGATTCCGATCAGCAGTTCGGCATCGTTCTAAATTGGGAGAGACTCTGCGTTCATTCTCTTGTCTTTGTAGACATGGTTCACCTGCATATGTGCTTTCCGTATCAGAAATCATGTACCTATCAGTACTCGATAGGTCCCTCTTCAACGTTGGCCATCCCATTCCACGTCGGAAGCCTAACAATTGGCCTTCATGTTTACCAGCGTTAGACACCCTTAACCCTGCGTCGCCTTCACATGAGAAGGGTGAACCGACACGGGGTTGTGTATGTCCAAAGTTCAGATAGGAGCATGGGACATACACTGTACTCTAGAGACAGCGCATCCGGGTTCCGAACTTTTCTGGATGATGCGTGAAAAGCCAATCCAGAAGACTCTGGAGGCAAGGGCAGTCATGACAAGCACGCCCATGTAGTTGGGAAACAGTGCTCTAGAGCCAGTCGAAAGTGCATCATAAAGGAAAGCAAAAAGAGAAGTAGAAAGTGAGGGAGACGTTCAGAAATGGAAAACGCGTCTGTTGCCTACTTAAGCCCCACACACGAGGGAAGATGCTCAGAGAAGCTGAAGCCGCGGTTCCCACACTTGCCCAGCGCAGCCAGGCCCACAGCCCCTGCAGGATCCCCGATGGCCCTGCCCTGCTCCTTCTCGGTGGCCCTGGTGCTGCTCAGCTGCCACTCCCTGTGCTGTCTGGCTTGCCACCTGCCCGACACCCACGGCCTGCGCAACTGGAGGGTCCTGACGCTCCTGGGACAGATGAGGAGACTCTCCGCCGGCTCTTGTGACCACTACACCAATGACTTTGCCTTCCCCAAGGAGCTGTTTGATGGCCAGCGGCTCCAGGAGGCGCAGGCCCTCTCTGTGGTCCACGTGATGACCCAGAAGGTCTTCCACCTCTTCTGCCCGGACACGTCCTCTGCTCCTTGGAACATGACTCTCCTGGAGGAACTGTGCTCGGGGCTCTCTGAGCAGCTGGATGACCTGGAGGCCTGTCCCCTGCAGGAGGCGGGGCTGGCCGAGACCCCCCTCATGCATGAGGACTCCACCCTGAGGACCTACTTCCAAAGGATCTCCCTCTACCTGCAAGACAGGAACCACAGCCCGTGTGCCTGGGAGATGGTCCGAGCAGAAATCGGGAGATCCTTCTTCTCCTCGACAATCTTGCAAGAAAGAATCAGGAGGAGGAAATGAGACCCGCCCGGGTCCGCACGGAAATGACATTCCCTGACTGATCAGAGCACACTTGCACGTGTCCTGCCGCCTCAGAGAAGCTCACGCCTGCCGTCACGGTGACACGAAGGCAATCGGGTGTCCAACGTGTTCAGGACGGGGCAGCACCATCAAGTCAAGTCGACAAACACCGCTTACTTTCACATAACCTTGCCCATCTCTCTACTTACTACTCATTCGTTTATTTATTTATTTATTTATTTATTTATTTATTTATTTATTTATTTGTATTTATGGCTCAACTGGGTTCTCTTTGTATACTAGTAGGTGTACCGTCACTCTGTGATTCAGGGGGAGTGGGGATGCTTTCTATTTATTAAGTTTTTTATTCTTTTGTTCATTAAACCGTTCTCTGCAAGCATTCTTGCATTTGTGGTTTCTTTCGAGACGGAGGGAATCAGAAGAGAATCTGATGAAAGAGTGGATCGTATGACTCTTCTCCTCAGGATTCTGTTACTCTCATGAGAAGTCAACCCATAGTCCTCCTCGATGCCAGTGCGTATGTGCCTGTCAGGCTGAGGGTGCACACGACCGATCCCATCTCCTACCCTGTATCTCTGAGTTCTGTCGAGAAAAAACAAACCTCCAAACAACCAGCAGATTGAAGTGATGGCAGTCATAGCACACGGTACAACAACAAGAAGAAGGGACATAGGAACTCTGTAAGCAGAAAAGGAAGCAGGCATATCCGGAAATATAATCAAGCAGCACTAGATAATACCTTCCCTATTAGACTGGTGGATGTCCCAGTGCCAATATCCTTCAGAAAATGCCTATTGGGGTCTGCCAGTTACAAGCCGGTCCGTTCCCTTGAAGCCTAGCAATGGAAGCGCTGCCAAGGGAACAGAGTCCCAAAGGAGAAGTGGTCTCCAGATGGATTCCCTTGTGGATCCTGTGTGGCCATGTGACTTCTAAGGGCAAGCCACTCACTGAAGCCCAGAGTCTGTGGAGGCTCCCTCCTTTTTGGAAACTCTCCTCCGAGAGGCCTGGTTGTCTTCTTTTGCTCCTGATGACAGACCATTATGGACCGGAGGGCACGTCCCCGTTACAACCAGGGGACAGTGGCTGTAGGAACAAGCAAAGACAAAGCGGGAGGATTGGACTCGGTGGTCTGTCCGATGCTCTACAGCAGAAGACTGCCCCCTACAGCCAGCAATGCACTGAGATAGTGACCAGGCCTGGACACCTGGCTTGTGTTGTGTGCATCAGGTTGCCCCTGCTGTGTGATTCATCTCCCGAGGTAAAAACAGGTTTTCTAGGAGGAACGGATTCAGAGAGTGTAAAAAGCCAATTTCCTCAGCTTTTCTCTCTCGCTCTCTCTCGCTCTCGCTCTCGCTGTCTCTCTCCCCCTCTGGAAAATACAGTGTTCCAAAGAGCAGCGAGGTAGGCAATGTGGTTGGCAAGGTCGGGTAAGCAGCCAGATCTTGGTTTCAGCTGAGATCCTCATCTCAGGGCGGGTGGATGGAACCCCACATCAGGCTCCCCACAAGCGCAGAGACTGCAGAGGATTCCTTGTCCCGGGGGCACCTGGGTGGCTCGTTCCATGAGGCATCTGTCTTTGGCTGGATCGCCAATCCCAGGGTCCTTGGATGGAGCCTGTCATCGGGCTCCTTCTCAGGTGGGTGTCTGCTACTCCCTCTCCTCCCCTGCTCATGCTGCTCTCTATATTGCTTTCACTCTCTCTCTCTCTCTCTTTCTCTAAAAATCAAGATATCTTTTACGAGTAGTTAGCTGCGCAGAAAAAAAATACGACGTAGAGAGACTTTTCCCACCTCCGTGGTCTGTATCTGCATAGTGTCCCTGGAAATGAACCTTCAGCCACCTGAGGGAATCCCTGTGACAAGGCTTCCAAGATTCTGGGCTCTGTGAACTAGTCTTAGATAGTCCAGTGGTCTGTAGGCTCTCCAAAGCTCAGTCTGGGAGGGCCCCAGCCAAAGCTTCTTGCTTCCTGTTTGTTGTCTCTCCTTGGGCTTTCTTGAGTACCACACAAGAAGCATGGCCGTTGAATTAGTGGAAGAGCCCTGAAATGTGTGCCGAGGAGGGCGACACACCTAGGAATGACAGGCCCCTGTGAGCAGAGGACTTTCTCTCCATCCGTTCCTGGATCTCAAAGTCACTGGGAGAGGTGGCCTTGGCTGACTTGGGAGCTGCCTTTGGCGCTTTGTGGATGTGGCTTCTGTGTGAGCCTGGAGGTGATGTGGGCTTTCAGCATTTCAGAACAAAGAGATTCTGCATGATCGTTTGACTTTACGAAAGTCAGTCAACGCATCAGTAACTGGACACAGTGCAAAACAGAAAAAAAGGAGTTTTGAAAACACCTTGATGAGTACGGAGTCGCAGGTGAGGCAAGAGATCACTTTGTCAGCCCAGGCAACATGAAATGGCCTTACTGCAGAAACACATGTCAAGGAAGTAATTCAACTCTTCGATTCCGATCAGCAGTTCGGCATCGTTCTAAATTGGGAGAGACTCTGCGTTCATTCTCTTGTCTTTGTAGACATGGTTCACCTGCATATGTGCTTTCCGTATCAGAAATCATGTACCTATCAGTACTCGATAGGTCCCTCTTCAACGTTGGCCATCCCATTCCACGTCGGAAGCCTAACAATTGGCCTTCATGTTTACCAGCGTTAGACACCCTTAACCCTGCGTCGCCTTCACATGAGAAGGGTGAACCGACACGGGGTTGTGTATGTCCAAAGTTCAGATAGGAGCATGGGACATACACTGTACTCTAGAGACAGCGCATCCGGGTTCCGAACTTTTCTGGATGATGCGTGAAAAGCCAATCCAGAAGACTCTGGAGGCAAGGGCAGTCATGACAAGCACGCCCATGTAGTTGGGAAACAGTGCTCTAGAGCCAGTCGAAAGTGCATCATAAAGGAAAGCAAAAAGAGAAGTAGAAAGTGAGGGAGACGTTCAGAAATGGAAAACGCGTCTGTTGCCTACTTAAGCCCCACACACGAGGGAAGATGCTCAGAGAAGCTGAAGCCGCGGTTCCCACACTTGCCCAGCGCAGCCAGGCCCACAGCCCCTGCAGGATCCCCGATGGCCCTGCCCTGCTCCTTCTCGGTGGCCCTGGTGCTGCTCAGCTGCCACTCCCTGTGCTGTCTGGCTTGCCACCTGCCCGACACCCACGGCCTGCGCAACTGGAGGGTCCTGACGCTCCTGGGACAGATGAGGAGACTCTCCGCCGGCTCTTGTGACCACTACACCAATGACTTTGCCTTCCCCAAGGAGCTGTTTGATGGCCAGCGGCTCCAGGAGGCGCAGGCCCTCTCTGTGGTCCACGTGATGACCCAGAAGGTCTTCCACCTCTTCTGCCCGGACACGTCCTCTGCTCCTTGGAACATGACTCTCCTGGAGGAACTGTGCTCGGGGCTCTCTGAGCAGCTGGATGACCTGGAGGCCTGTCCCCTGCAGGAGGCGGGGCTGGCCGAGACCCCCCTCATGCATGAGGACTCCACCCTGAGGACCTACTTCCAAAGGATCTCCCTCTACCTGCAAGACAGGAACCACAGCCCGTGTGCCTGGGAGATGGTCCGAGCAGAAATCGGGAGATCCTTCTTCTCCTCGACAATCTTGCAAGAAAGAATCAGGAGGAGGAAATGAGACCCGCCCGGGTCCGCACGGAAATGACATTCCCTGACTGATCAGAGCACACTTGCACGTGTCCTGCCGCCTCAGAGAAGCTCACGCCTGCCGTCACGGTGACACGAAGGCAATCGGGTGTCCAACGTGTTCAGGACGGGGCAGCACCATCAAGTCAAGTCGACAAACACCGCTTACTTTCACATAACCTTGCCCATCTCTCTACTTACTACTCATTCGTTTATTTATTTATTTATTTATTTATTTATTTATTTATTTATTTATTTGTATTTATGGCTCAACTGGGTTCTCTTTGTATACTAGTAGGTGTACCGTCACTCTGTGATTCAGGGGGAGTGGGGATGCTTTCTATTTATTAAGTTTTTTATTCTTTTGTTCATTAAACCGTTCTCTGCAAGCATTCTTGCATTTGTGGTTTCTTTCGAGACGGAGGGAATCAGAAGAGAATCTGATGAAAGAGTGGATCGTATGACTCTTCTCCTCAGGATTCTGTTACTCTCATGAGAAGTCAACCCATAGTCCTCCTCGATGCCAGTGCGTATGTGCCTGTCAGGCTGAGGGTGCACACGACCGATCCCATCTCCTACCCTGTATCTCTGAGTTCTGTCGAGAAAAAACAAACCTCCAAACAACCAGCAGATTGAAGTGATGGCAGTCATAGCACACGGTACAACAACAAGAAGAAGGGACATAGGAACTCTGTAAGCAGAAAAGGAAGCAGGCATATCCGGAAATATAATCAAGCAGCACTAGATAATACCTTCCCTATTAGACTGGTGGATGTCCCAGTGCCAATATCCTTCAGAAAATGCCTATTGGGGTCTGCCAGTTACAAGCCGGTCCGTTCCCTTGAAGCCTAGCAATGGAAGCGCTGCCAAGGGAACAGAGTCCCAAAGGAGAAGTGGTCTCCAGATGGATTCCCTTGTGGATCCTGTGTGGCCATGTGACTTCTAAGGGCAAGCCACTCACTGAAGCCCAGAGTCTGTGGAGGCTCCCTCCTTTTTGGAAACTCTCCTCCGAGAGGCCTGGTTGTCTTCTTTTGCTCCTGATGACAGACCATTATGGACCGGAGGGCACGTCCCCGTTACAACCAGGGGACAGTGGCTGTAGGAACAAGCAAAGACAAAGCGGGAGGATTGGACTCGGTGGTCTGTCCGATGCTCTACAGCAGAAGACTGCCCCCTACAGCCAGCAATGCACTGAGATAGTGACCAGGCCTGGACACCTGGCTTGTGTTGTGTGCATCAGGTTGCCCCTGCTGTGTGATTCATCTCCCGAGGTAAAAACAGGTTTTCTAGGAGGAACGGATTCAGAGAGTGTAAAAAGCCAATTTCCTCAGCTTTTCTCTCTCGCTCTCTCTCGCTCTCGCTCTCGCTGTCTCTCTCCCCCTCTGGAAAATACAGTGTTCCAAAGAGCAGCGAGGTAGGCAATGTGGTTGGCAAGGTCGGGTAAGCAGCCAGATCTTGGTTTCAGCTGAGATCCTCATCTCAGGGCGGGTGGATGGAACCCCACATCAGGCTCCCCACAAGCGCAGAGACTGCAGAGGATTCCTTGTCCCTGGGGCACCTGGGTGGCTCGTTCCATGAGGCATCTGTCTTTGGCTGGATCGCCAATCCCAGGGTCCTTGGATGGAGCCTGTCATCGGGCTCCTTCTCAGGTGGGTGTCTGCTACTCCCTCTCCTCCCCTGCTCATGCTGCTCTCTATATTGCTTTCACTCTCTCTCTCTCTCTCTCTTTCTCTAAAAATCAAGATATCTTTTACGAGTAGTTAGCTGCGCAGAAAAAAAAAAAACGACGTAGAGAGACTTTTCCCACCTCCGTGGTCTGTATCTGCATAGTGTCCCTGGAAATGAACCTTCAGCCACCTGAGGGAATCCCTGTGACAAGGCTTCCAAGATTCTGGGCTCTGTGAACTAGTCTTAGATAGTCCAGTGGTCTGTACGCTCTCCAAAGCTCAGTCTGGGAGGGCCCCAGCCAAAGCTTCTTGCTTCCTGTTTGTTGTCTCTCCTTGGGCTTTCTTGAGTACCACACAAGAAGCATGGCCGTTGAATTAGTGGAAGAGCCCTGAAATGTGTGCCGAGGAGGGCGACACACCTAGGAATGACAGGCCCCTGTGAGCAGAGGACTTTCTCTCCATCCGTTCCTGGATCTCAAAGTCACTGGGAGAGGTGGCCTTGGCTGACTTGGGAGCTGCCTTTGGCGCTTTGTGGATGTGGCTTCTGTGTGAGCCTGGAGGTGATGTGGGCTTTCAGCATTTCAGAACAAAGAGATTCTGCATGATCGTTTGACTTTACGAAAGTCAGTCAACGCATCAGTAACTGGACACAGTGCAAAACAGAAAAAAAGGAGTTTTGAAAACACCTTGATGAGTACGGAGTCGCAGGTGAGGCAAGAGATCACTTTGTCAGCCCAGGCAACATGAAATGGCCTTACTGCAGAAACACATGTCAAGGAAGTAATTCAACTCTTCGATTCCGATCAGCAGTTCGGCATCGTTCTAAATTGGGAGAGACTCTGCGTTCATTCTCTTGTCTTTGTAGACATGGTTCACCTGCATATGTGCTTTCCGTATCAGAAATCATGTACCTATCAGTACTCGATAGGTCCCTCTTCAACGTTGGCCATCCCATTCCACGTCGGAAGCCTAACAATTGGCCTTCATGTTTACCAGCGTTAGACACCCTTAACCCTGCGTCGCCTTCACATGAGAAGGGTGAACCGACACGGGGTTGTGTATGTCCAAAGTTCAGATAGGAGCATGGGACATACACTGTACTCTAGAGACAGCGCATCCGGGTTCCGAACTTTTCTGGATGATGCGTGAAAAGCCAATCCAGAAGACTCTGGAGGCAAGGGCAGTCATGACAAGCACGCCCATGTAGTTGGGAAACAGTGCTCTAGAGCCAGTCGAAAGTGCATCATAAAGGAAAGCAAAAAGAGAAGTAGAAAGTGAGGGAGACGTTCAGAAATGGAAAACGCGTCTGTTGCCTACTTAAGCCCCACACACGAGGGAAGATGCTCAGAGAAGCTGAAGCCGCGGTTCCCACACTTGCCCAGCGCAGCCAGGCCCACAGCCCCTGCAGGATCCCCGATGGCCCTGCCCTGCTCCTTCTCGGTGGCCCTGGTGCTGCTCAGCTGCCACTCCCTGTGCTGTCTGGCTTGCCACCTGCCCGACACCCACGGCCTGCGCAACTGGAGGGTCCTGACGCTCCTGGGACAGATGAGGAGACTCTCCGCCGGCTCTTGTGACCACTACACCAATGACTTTGCCTTCCCCAAGGAGCTGTTTGATGGCCAGCGGCTCCAGGAGGCGCAGGCCCTCTCTGTGGTCCACGTGATGACCCAGAAGGTCTTCCACCTCTTCTGCCCGGACACGTCCTCTGCTCCTTGGAACATGACTCTCCTGGAGGAACTGTGCTCGGGGCTCTCTGAGCAGCTGGATGACCTGGAGGCCTGTCCCCTGCAGGAGGCGGGGCTGGCCGAGACCCCCCTCATGCATGAGGACTCCACCCTGAGGACCTACTTCCAAAGGATCTCCCTCTACCTGCAAGACAGGAACCACAGCCCGTGTGCCTGGGAGATGGTCCGAGCAGAAATCGGGAGATCCTTCTTCTCCTCGACAATCTTGCAAGAAAGAATCAGGAGGAGGAAATGAGACCCGCCCGGGTCCGCACGGAAATGACATTCCCTGACTGATCAGAGCACACTTGCACGTGTCCTGCCGCCTCAGAGAAGCTCACGCCTGCCGTCACGGTGACACGAAGGCAATCGGGTGTCCAACGTGTTCAGGACGGGGCAGCACCATCAAGTCAAGTCGACAAACACCGCTTACTTTCACATAACCTTGCCCATCTCTCTACTTACTACTCATTCGTTTATTTATTTATTTATTTATTTATTAATTTATTTATTTGTATTTATGGCTCAACTGGGTTCTCTTTGTATACTAGTAGGTGTACCGTCACTCTGTGATTCAGGGGGAGTGGGGATGCTTTCTATTTATTAAGTTTTTTATTCTTTTGTTCATTAAACCGTTCTCTGCAAGCATTCTTGCATTTGTGGTTTCTTTCGAGACGGAGGGAATCAGAAGAGAATCTGATGAAAGAGTGGATCGTATGACTCTTCTCCTCAGGATTCTGTTACTCTCATGAGAAGTCAACCCATAGTCCTCCTCGATGCCAGTGCGTATGTGCCTGTCAGGCTGAGGGTGCACACGACCGATCCCATCTCCTACCCTGTATCTCTGAGTTCTGTCGAGAAAAAACAAACCTCCAAACAACCAGCAGATTGAAGTGATGGCAGTCATAGCACACGGTACAACAACAAGAAGAAGGGACATAGGAACTCTGTAAGCAGAAAAGGAAGCAGGCATATCCGGAAATATAATCAAGCAGCACTAGATAATACCTTCCCTATTAGACTGGTGGATGTCCCAGTGCCAATATCCTTCAGAAAATGCCTATTGGGGTCTGCCAGTTACAAGCCGGTCCGTTCCCTTGAAGCCTAGCAATGGAAGCGCTGCCAAGGGAACAGAGTCCCAAAGGAGAAGTGGTCTCCAGATGGATTCCCTTGTGGATCCTGTGTGGCCATGTGACTTCTAAGGGCAAGCCACTCACTGAAGCCCAGAGTCTGTGGAGGCTCCCTCCTTTTTGGAAACTCTCCTCCGAGAGGCCTGGTTGTCTTCTTTTGCTCCTGATGACAGACCATTATGGACCGGAGGGCACGTCCCCGTTACAACCAGGGGACAGTGGCTGTAGGAACAAGCAAAGACAAAGCGGGAGGATTGGACTCGGTGGTCTGTCCGATGCTCTACAGCAGAAGACTGCCCCCTACAGCCAGCAATGCACTGAGATAGTGACCAGGCCTGGACACCTGGCTTGTGTTGTGTGCATCAGGTTGCCCCTGCTGTGTGATTCATCTCCCGAGGTAAAAACAGGTTTTCTAGGAGGAACGGATTCAGAGAGTGTAAAAAGCCAATTTCCTCAGCTTTTCTCTCTCGCTCTCTCTCGCTCTCGCTCTCGCTGTCTCTCTCCCCCTCTGGAAAATACAGTGTTCCAAAGAGCAGCGAGGTAGGCAATGTGGTTGGCAAGGTCGGGTAAGCAGCCAGATCTTGGTTTCAGCTGAGATCCTCATCTCAGGGCGGGTGGATGGAACCCCACATCAGGCTCCCCACAAGCGCAGAGACTGCAGAGGATTCCTTGTCCCGGGGGCACCTGGGTGGCTCGTTCCATGAGGCATCTGTCTTTGGCTGGATCGCCAATCCCAGGGTCCTTGGATGGAGCCTGTCATCGGGCTCCTTCTCAGGTGGGTGTCTGCTACTCCCTCTCCTCCCCTGCTCATGCTGCTCTCTATATTGCTTTCACTCTCTCTCTCTCTCTCTTTCTCTAAAAATCAAGATATCTTTTACGAGTAGTTAGCTGCGCAGAAAAAAAATACGACGTAGAGAGACTTTTCCCACCTCCGTGGTCTGTATCTGCATAGTGTCCCTGGAAATGAACCTTCAGCCACCTGAGGGAATCCCTGTGACAAGGCTTCCAAGATTCTGGGCTCTGTGAACTAGTCTTAGATAGTCCAGTGGTCTGTAGGCTCTCCAAAGCTCAGTCTGGGAGGGCCCCAGCCAAAGCTTCTTGCTTCCTGTTTGTTGTCTCTCCTTGGGCTTTCTTGAGTACCACACAAGAAGCATGGCCGTTGAATTAGTGGAAGAGCCCTGAAATGTGTGCCGAGGAGGGCGACACACCTAGGAATGACAGGCCCCTGTGAGCAGAGGACTTTCTCTCCATCCGTTCCTGGATCTCAAAGTCACTGGGAGAGGTGGCCTTGGCTGACTTGGGAGCTGCCTTTGGCGCTTTGTGGATGTGGCTTCTGTGTGAGCCTGGAGGTGATGTGGGCTTTCAGCATTTCAGAACAAAGAGATTCTGCATGATCGTTTGACTTTACGAAAGTCAGTCAACGCATCAGTAACTGGACACAGTGCAAAACAGAAAAAAAGGAGTTTTGAAAACACCTTGATGAGTACGGAGTCGCAGGTGAGGCAAGAGATCACTTTGTCAGCCCAGGCAACATGAAATGGCCTTACTGCAGAAACACATGTCAAGGAAGTAATTCAACTCTTCGATTCCGATCAGCAGTTCGGCATCGTTCTAAATTGGGAGAGACTCTGCGTTCATTCTCTTGTCTTTGTAGACATGGTTCACCTGCATATGTGCTTTCCGTATCAGAAATCATGTACCTATCAGTACTCGATAGGTCCCTCTTCAACGTTGGCCATCCCATTCCACGTCGGAAGCCTAACAATTGGCCTTCATGTTTACCAGCGTTAGACACCCTTAACCCTGCGTCGCCTTCACATGAGAAGGGTGAACCGACACGGGGTTGTGTATGTCCAAAGTTCAGATAGGAGCATGGGACATACACTGTACTCTAGAGACAGCGCATCCGGGTTCCGAACTTTTCTGGATGATGCGTGAAAAGCCAATCCAGAAGACTCTGGAGGCAAGGGCAGTCATGACAAGCACGCCCATGTAGTTGGGAAACAGTGCTCTAGAGCCAGTCGAAAGTGCATCATAAAGGAAAGCAAAAAGAGAAGTAGAAAGTGAGGGAGACGTTCAGAAATGGAAAACGCGTCTGTTGCCTACTTAAGCCCCACACACGAGGGAAGATGCTCAGAGAAGCTGAAGCCGCGGTTCCCACACTTGCCCAGCGCAGCCAGGCCCACAGCCCCTGCAGGATCCCCGATGGCCCTGCCCTGCTCCTTCTCGGTGGCCCTGGTGCTGCTCAGCTGCCACTCCCTGTGCTGTCTGGCTTGCCACCTGCCCGACACCCACGGCCTGCGCAACTGGAGGGTCCTGACGCTCCTGGGACAGATGAGGAGACTCTCCGCCGGCTCTTGTGACCACTACACCAATGACTTTGCCTTCCCCAAGGAGCTGTTTGATGGCCAGCGGCTCCAGGAGGCGCAGGCCCTCTCTGTGGTCCACGTGATGACCCAGAAGGTCTTCCACCTCTTCTGCCCGGACACGTCCTCTGCTCCTTGGAACATGACTCTCCTGGAGGAACTGTGCTCGGGGCTCTCTGAGCAGCTGGATGACCTGGAGGCCTGTCCCCTGCAGGAGGCGGGGCTGGCCGAGACCCCCCTCATGCATGAGGACTCCACCCTGAGGACCTACTTCCAAAGGATCTCCCTCTACCTGCAAGACAGGAACCACAGCCCGTGTGCCTGGGAGATGGTCCGAGCAGAAATCGGGAGATCCTTCTTCTCCTCGACAATCTTGCAAGAAAGAATCAGGAGGAGGAAATGAGACCCGCCCGGGTCCGCACGGAAATGACATTCCCTGACTGATCAGAGCACACTTGCACGTGTCCTGCCGCCTCAGAGAAGCTCACGCCTGCCGTCACGGTGACACGAAGGCAATCGGGTGTCCAACGTGTTCAGGACGGGGCAGCACCATCAAGTCAAGTCGACAAACACCGCTTACTTTCACATAACCTTGCCCATCTCTCTACTTACTACTCATTCGTTTATTTATTTATTTATTTATTTATTTATTTATTAATTTATTTATTTGTATTTATGGCTCAACTGGGTTCTCTTTGTATACTAGTAGGTGTACCGTCACTCTGTGATTCAGGGGGAGTGGGGATGCTTTCTATTTATTAAGTTTTTTATTCTTTTGTTCATTAAACCGTTCTCTGCAAGCATTCTTGCATTTGTGGTTTCTTTCGAGACGGAGGGAATCAGAAGAGAATCTGATGAAAGAGTGGATCGTATGACTCTTCTCCTCAGGATTCTGTTACTCTCATGAGAAGTCAACCCATAGTCCTCCTCGATGCCAGTGCGTATGTGCCTGTCAGGCTGAGGGTGCACACGACCGATCCCATCTCCTACCCTGTATCTCTGAGTTCTGTCGAGAAAAAACAAACCTCCAAACAACCAGCAGATTGAAGTGATGGCAGTCATAGCACACGGTACAACAACAAGAAGAAGGGACATGGGAACTCTGTAAGCAGAAAAGGAAGCAGGCATATCCGGAAATATAATCAAGCAGCACTAGATAATACCTTCCCTATTAGACTGGTGGATGTCCCAGTGCCAATATCCTTCAGAAAATGCCTATTGGGGTCTGCCAGTTACAAGCCGGTCCGTTCCCTTGAAGCCTAGCAATGGAAGCGCTGCCAAGGGAACAGAGTCCCAAAGGAGAAGTGGTCTCCAGATGGATTCCCTTGTGGATCCTGTGTGGCCATGTGACTTCTAAGGGCAAGCCACTCACTGAAGCCCAGAGTCTGTGGAGGCTCCCTCCTTTTTGGAAACTCTCCTCCGAGAGGCCTTGTTGTCTTCTTTTGCTCCTGATGACAGACCATTATGGACCGGAGGGCACGTCCCCGTTACAACCAGGGGACAGTGGCTGTAGGAACAAGCAAAGACAAAGCGGGAGGATTGGACTCGGTGGTCTGTCCGATGCTCTACAGCAGAAGACTGCCCCCTACAGCCAGCAATGCACTGAGATAGTGACCAGGCCTGGACACCTGGCTTGTGTTGTGTGCATCAGGTTGCCCCTGCTGTGTGATTCATCTCCCGAGGTAAAAACAGGTTTTCTAGGAGGAACGGATTCAGAGAGTGTAAAAAGCCAATTTCCTCAGCTTTTCTCTCTCGCTCTCTCTCGCTCTCGCTCTCGCTGTCTCTCTCCCCCTCTGGAAAATACAGTGTTCCAAAGAGCAGCGAGGTAGGCAATGTGGTTGGCAAGGTCGGGTAAGCAGCCAGATCTTGGTTTCAGCTGAGATCCTCATCTCAGGGCGGGTGGATGGAACCCCACATCAGGCTCCCCACAAGCGCAGAGACTGCAGAGGATTCCTTGTCCCTGGGGCACCTGGGTGGCTCGTTCCATGAGGCATCTGTCTTTGGCTGGATCGCCAATCCCAGGGTCCTTGGATGGAGCCTGTCATCGGGCTCCTTCTCAGGTGGGTGTCTGCTACTCCCTCTCCTCCCCTGCTCATGCTGCTCTCTATATTGCTTTCACTCTCTCTCTCTCTCTCTCTTTCTCTAAAAATCAAGATATCTTTTACGAGTAGTTAGCTGCGCAGAAAAAAAATACGACGTAGAGAGACTTTTCCCACCTCCGTGGTCTGTATCTGCATAGTGTCCCTGGAAATGAACCTTCAGCCACCTGAGGGAATCCCTGTGACAAGGCTTCCCAGATTCTGGGCTCTGTGAACTAGTCTTAGATAGTCCAGTGGTCTGTAGGCTCTCCAAAGCTCAGTCTGGGAGGGCCCCAGCCAAAGCTTCTTGCTTCCTGTTTGTTGTCTCTCCTTGGGCTTTCTTGAGTACCACACAAGAAGCATGGCCGTTGAATTAGTGGAAGAGCCCTGAAATGTGTGCCGAGGAGGGCGACACACCTAGGAATGACAGGCCCCTGTGAGCAGAGGACTTTCTCTCCATCCGTTCCTGGATCTCAAAGTCACTGGGAGAGGTGGCCTTGGCTGACTTGGGAGCTGCCTTTGGCGCTTTGTGGATGTGGCTTCTGTGGGAGCCTGGAGGTGATGTGGGCTTTCAGCATTTCAGAACAAAGAGATTCTGCATGATCGTTTGACTTTACGAAAGTCAGTCAACGCATCAGTAACTGGACACAGTGCAAAACAGAAAAAAAGGAGTTTTGAAAACACCTTGATGAGTACGGAGTCGCAGGTGAGGCAAGAGATCACTTTGTCAGCCGAGGCAACATGAAATGGCCTTACTGCAGAAACACATGTCAAGGAAGTAATTCAACTCTTCGATTCCGATCAGCAGTTCGGCATCGTTCTAAATTGGGAGAGACTCTGCGTTCATTCTCTTGTCTTTGTAGACATGGTTCACCTGCATATGTGCTTTCCGTATCAGAAATCATGTACCTATCAGTACTCGATAGGTCCCTCTTCAACGTTGGCCATCCCATTCCACGTCGGAAGCCTAACAATTGGCCTTCATGTTTACCAGCGTTAGACACCCTTAACCCTGCGTCGCCTTCACATGAGAAGGGTGAACCGACACGGGGTTGTGTATGTCCAAAGTTCAGATAGGAGCATGGGACATACACTGTACTCTAGAGACAGCGCATCCGGGTTCCGAACTTTTCTGGATGATGCGTGAAAAGCCAATCCAGAAGACTCTGGAGGCAAGGGCAGTCATGACAAGCACGCCCATGTAGTTGGGAAACAGTGCTCTAGAGCCAGTCGAAAGTGCATCATAAAGGAAAGCAAAAAGAGAAGTAGAAAGTGAGGGAGACGTTCAGAAATGGAAAACGCGTCTGTTGCCTACTTAAGCCCCACACACGAGGGAAGATGCTCAGAGAAGCTGAAGCCGCGGTTCCCACACTTGCCCAGCGCAGCCAGGCCCACAGCCCCTGCAGGATCCCCGATGGCCCTGCCCTGCTCCTTCTCGGTGGCCCTGGTGCTGCTCAGCTGCCACTCCCTGTGCTGTCTGGCTTGCCACCTGCCCGACACCCACGGCCTGCGCAACTGGAGGGTCCTGACGCTCCTGGGACAGATGAGGAGACTCTCCGCCGGCTCTTGTGACCACTACACCAATGACTTTGCCTTCCCCAAGGAGCTGTTTGATGGCCAGCGGCTCCAGGAGGCGCAGGCCCTCTCTGTGGTCCACGTGATGACCCAGAAGGTCTTCCACCTCTTCTGCCCGGACACGTCCTCTGCTCCTTGGAACATGACTCTCCTGGAGGAACTGTGCTCGGGGCTCTCTGAGCAGCTGGATGACCTGGAGGCCTGTCCCCTGCAGGAGGCGGGGCTGGCCGAGACCCCCCTCATGCATGAGGACTCCACCCTGAGGACCTACTTCCAAAGGATCTCCCTCTACCTGCAAGACAGGAACCACAGCCCGTGTGCCTGGGAGATGGTCCGAGCAGAAATCGGGAGATCCTTCTTCTCCTCGACAATCTTGCAAGAAAGAATCAGGAGGAGGAAATGAGACCCGCCCGGGTCCGCACGGAAATGACATTCCCTGACTGATCAGAGCACACTTGCACGTGTCCTGCCGCCTCAGAGAAGCTCACGCCTGCCGTCACGGTGACACGAAGGCAATCGGGTGTCCAACGTGTTCAGGACGGGGCAGCACCATCAAGTCAAGTCGACAAACACCGCTTACTTTCACATAACCTTGCCCATCTCTCTACTTACTACTCATTCGTTTATTTATTTATTTATTTATTTATTTATTTATTTATTCGTATTTATGGCTCAACTGGGTTCTCTTTGTATACTAGTAGGTGTACCGTCACTCTGTGATTCAGGGGGAGTGGGGATGCTTTCTATTTATTAAGTTTTTTATTCTTTTGTTCATTAAACCGTTCTCTGCAAGCATTCTTGCATTTGTGGTTTCTTTCGAGACGGAGGGAATCAGAAGAGAATGTGATGAAAGAGTGGATCGTATGACTCTTCTCCTCAGGATTCTGTTACTCTCATGAGAAGTCAACCCATAGTCCTCCTCGATGCCAGTGCGTATGTGCCTGTCAGGCTGAGGGTGCACACGACCGATCCCATCTCCTACCCTGTATCTCTGAGTTCTGTCGAGAAAAAACAAACCTCCAAACAACCAGCAGATTGAAGTGATGGCAGTCATAGCACACGGTACAACAACAAGAAGAAGGGACATAGGAACTCTGTAAGCAGAAAAGGAAGCAGGCATATCCGGAAATATAATCAAGCAGCACTAGATAATACCTTCCCTATTAGACTGGTGGATGTCCCAGTGCCAATATCCTTCAGAAAATGCCTATTGGGGTCTGCCAGTTACAAGCCGGTCCGTTCCCTTGAAGCCTAGCAATGGAAGCGCTGCCAAGGGAACAGAGTCCCAAAGGAGAAGTGGTCTCCAGATGGATTCCCTTGTGGATCCTGTGTGGCCATGTGACTTCTAAGGGCAAGCCACTCACTGAAGCCCAGAGTCTGTGGAGGCTCCCTCCTTTTTGGAAACTCTCCTCCGAGAGGCCTTGTTGTCTTCTTTTGCTCCTGATGACAGACCATTATGGACCGGAGGGCACGTCCCCGTTACAACCAGGGGACAGTGGCTGTAGGAACAAGCAAAGACAAAGCGGGAGGATTGGACTCGGTGGTCTGTCCGATGCTCTACAGCAGAAGACTGCCCCCTACAGCCAGCAATGCACTGAGATAGTGACCAGGCCTGGACACCTGGCTTGTGTTGTGTGCATCAGGTTGCCCCTGCTGTGTGATTCATCTCCCGAGGTAAAAACAGGTTTTCTAGGAGGAACGGATTCAGAGAGTGTAAAAAGCCAATTTCCTCAGCTTTTCTCTCTCGCTCTCTCTCGCTCTCGCTCTCGCTGTCTCTCTCCCCCTCTGGAAAATACAGTGTTCCAAAGAGCAGCGAGGTAGGCAATGTGGTTGGCAAGGTCGGGTAAGCAGCCAGATCTTGGTTTCAGCTGAGATCCTCATCTCAGGGCGGGTGGATGGAACCCCACATCAGGCTCCCCACAAGCGCAGAGACTGCAGAGGATTCCTTGTCCCTGGGGCACCTGGGTGGCTCATTCCATGAGGCATCTGTCTTTGGCTGGATCGCCAATCCCAGGGTCCTTGGATGGAGCCTGTCATCGGGCTCCTTCTCAGGTGGGTGTCTGCTACTCCCTCTCCTCCCCTGCTCATGCTGCTCTCTATATTGCTTTCACTCTCTCTCTCTCTCTCTTTCTCTAAAAATCAAGATATCTTTTACGAGTAGTTACCTGCGCCGAAAAAAAAAAAACGACGTAGAGAGACTTTTCCCACCTCCGTGGTCTGTATCTGCATAGTGTCCCTGGAAATGAACCTTCAGCCACCTGAGGGAATCCCTGTGACAAGGCTTCCCAGATTCTGGGCTCTGTGAACTAGTCTTAGATAGTCCAGTGGTCTGTAGGCTCTCCAAAGCTCAGTCTGGGAGGGCCCCAGCCAAAGCTTCTTGCTTCCTGTTTGTTGTCTCTCCTTGGGCTTTCTTGAGTACCACACAAGAAGCATGGCCGTTGAATTAGTGGAAGAGCCCTGAAATGTGTGCCGAGGAGGGCGACACACCTAGGAATGACAGGCCCCTGTGAGCAGAGGACTTTCTCTCCATCCGTTCCTGGATCTCAAAGTCACTGGGAGAGGTGGCCTTGGCTGACTTGGGAGCTGCCTTTGGCGCTTTGTGGATGTGGCTTCTGTGGGAGCCTGGAGGTGATGTGGGCTTTCAGCATTTCAGAACAAAGAGATTCTGCATGATCGTTTGACTTTACGAAAGTCAGTCAACGCATCAGTAACTGGACACAGTGCAAAACAGAAAAAAGGGAGTTTTGAAAACACCTTGATGAGTACGGAGTCGCAGGTGAGGCAAGAGATCACTTTGTCAGCCGAGGCAACATGAAATGGCCTTACTGCAGAAACACATGTCAAGGAAGTAATTCAACTCTTCGATTCCGATCAGCAGTTCGGCATCATTCTAAATTGGGAGAGACTCTGCGTTCATTCTCTTGTCTTTGTAGACATGGTTCACCTGCATATGTGCTTTCCGTATCAGAAATCATGTACCTATCAGTACTCGATAGGTCCCTCTTCAACGTTGGCCATCCCATTCCACGTCGGAAGCCTAACAATTGGCCTTCATGTTTACCAGCGTTAGACATCCTTAACCCTGCGTCGCCTTCACATGAGAAGGGTGAACCGACACGGGGTTGTGTATGTCCAAAGTTCAGATAGGAGCATGGGACATACACTGTACTCTAGAGACAGCGCATCCGGGTTCCGAACTTTTCTGGATGATGCGTGAAAAGCCAATCCAGAAGACTCTGGAGGCAAGGGCAGTCATGACAAGCACGCCCATGTAGTTGGGAAACAGTGCTCTAGAGCCAGTCGAAAGTGCATCATAAAGGAAAGCAAAAAGAGAAGTAGAAAGTGAGGGAGACGTTCAGAAATGGAAAACGCGTCTGTTGCCTACTTAAGCCCCACACACGAGGGAAGATGCTCAGAGAAGCTGAAGCCGCGGTTCCCACACTTGCCCAGCGCAGCCAGGCCCACAGCCCCTGCAGGATCCCCGATGGCCCTGCCCTGCTCCTTCTCGGTGGCCCTGGTGCTGCTCAGCTGCCACTCCCTGTGCTGTCTGGCTTGCCACCTGCCCGACACCCACGGCCTGCGCAACTGGAGGGTCCTGACGCTCCTGGGACAGATGAGGAGACTCTCCGCCGGCTCTTGTGACCACTACACCAATGACTTTGCCTTCCCCAAGGAGCTGTTTGATGGCCAGCGGCTCCAGGAGGCGCAGGCCCTCTCTGTGGTCCACGTGATGACCCAGAAGGTCTTCCACCTCTTCTGCCCGGACACGTCCTCTGCTCCTTGGAACATGACTCTCCTGGAGGAACTGTGCTCGGGGCTCTCTGAGCAGCTGGATGACCTGGAGGCCTGTCCCCTGCAGGAGGCGGGGCTGGCCGAGACCCCCCTCATGCATGAGGACTCCACCCTGAGGACCTACTTCCAAAGGATCTCCCTCTACCTGCAAGACAGGAACCACAGCCCGTGTGCCTGGGAGATGGTCCGAGCAGAAATCGGGAGATCCTTCTTCTCCTCGACAATCTTGCAAGAAAGAATCAGGAGGAGGAAATGAGACCCGCCCGGGTCCGCACGGAAATGACATTCCCTGACTGATCAGAGCACACTTGCACGTGTCCTGCCGCCTCAGAGAAGCTCACGCCTGCCGTCACGGTGACACGAAGGCAATCGGGTGTCCAACGTGTTCAGGACGGGGCAGCACCATCAAGTCAAGTCGACAAACACCGCTTACTTTCACATAACCTTGCCCATCTCTCTACTTACTACTCATTCGTTTATTTATTTATTTATTTATTTATTTATTAATTTATTTATTTGTATTTATGGCTCAACTGGGTTCTCTTTGTATACTAGTAGGTGTACCGTCACTCTGTGGTTCAGGGGGAGTGGGGATGCTTTCTATTTATTAAGTTTTTTATTCTTTTGTTCATTAAACCATTCTCTGCAAGCATTCTTGCATTTGTGGTTTCTTTCGAGACGGAGGGAATCAGAAGAGAATCTGATGAAAGAGTGGATCGTATGACTCTTCTCCTCAGGATTCTGTTACTCTCATGAGAAGTCAACCCATAGTCCTCCTCGATGCCAGTGCGTATGTGCCTGTCAGGCTGAGGGTGCACACGACCGATCCCATCTCCTACCCTGTATCTCTGAGTTCTGTCGAGAAAAAACAAACCTCCAAACAACCAGCAGATTGAAGTGATGGCAGTCATAGCACACGGTACAACAACAAGAAGAAGGGACATAGGAACTCTGTAAGCAGAAAAGGAAGCAGGCATATCCGGAAATATAATCAAGTAGCACTAGATAATACCTTCCCTATTAGACTGGTGGATGTCCCAGTGCCAATATCCTTCAGAAAATGCCTATTGGGGTCTGCCAGTTACAAGCCGGTCCGTTCCCTTGAAGCCTAGCAATGGAAGCGCTGCCAAGGGAACAGAGTCCCAAAGGAGAAGTGGTCTCCAGATGGATTCCCTTGTGGATCCTGTGTGGCCATGTGACTTCTAAGGGCAAGCCACTCACTGAAGCCCAGAGTCTGTGGAGGCTCCCTCCTTTTTGGAAACTCTCCTCCGAGAGGCCTTGTTGTCTTCTTTTGCTCCTGATGACAGACCATTATGGACCGGAGGGCACGTCCCCGTTACAACCAGGGGACAGTGGCTGTAGGAACAAGCAAAGACAAAGCGGGAGGATTGGACTCGGTGGTCTGTCCGATGCTCTACAGCAGAAGACTGCCCCCTACAGCCAGCAATGCACTGAGATAGTGACCAGGCCTGGACACCTGGCTTGTGTTGTGTGCATCAGGTTGCCCCTGCTGTGTGATTCATCTCCCGAGGTAAAAACAGGTTTTCTAGGAGGAACGGATTCAGAGAGTGTAAAAAGCCAATTTCCTCAGCTTTTCTCTCTCGCTCTCTCTCGCTCTCGCTCTCGCTGTCTCTCTCCCCCTCTGGAAAATAGAGTGTTCCAAAGAGCAGCGAGGTAGGCAATGTGGTTGGCAAGGTCGGGTAAGCAGCCAGATCTTGGTTTCAGCTGAGATCCTCATCTCAGGGCGGGTGGATGGAACCCCACATCAGGCTCCCCACAAGCGCAGAGACTGCAGAGGATTCCTTGTCCCTGGGGCACCTGGGTGGCTCGTTCCATGAGGCATCTGTCTTTGGCTGGATCGCCAATCCCAGGGTCCTTGGATGGAGCCTGTCATCGGGCTCCTTCTCAGGTGGGTATCTGCTACTCCCTCTCCTCCCCTGCTCATGCTGCTCTCTATATTGCTTTCACTCTCTCTCTCTCTCTCTTTCTCTAAAAATCAAGATATCTTTTACGAGTAGTTAGCTGCGCAGAAAAAAAAAAACGACGTAGAGAGACTTTTCCCACCTCCGTGGTCTGTATCTGCATAGTGTCCCTGGAAATGAACCTTCAGCCACCTGAGGGAATCCCTGTGACAAGGCTTCCCAGATTCTGGGCTCTGTGAACTAGTCTTAGTCCAGTGGTCTGTAGGCTCTCCAAAGCTCAGTCTGGGAGGGCCCCAGCCAAAGCTTCTTGCTTCCTGTTTGTTGTCTCTCCTTGGGCTTTCTTGAGTACCACACAAGAAGCATGGCCGTTGAATTAGTGGAAGAGCCCTGAAATGTGTGCCGAGGAGGGCGACACACCTAGGAATGACAGGCCCCTGTGAGCAGAGGACTTTCTCTCCATCCGTTCCTGGATCTCAAAGTCACTGGGAGAGGTGGCCTTGGCTGACTTGGGAGCTGCCTTTGGCGCTTTGTGGATGTGGCTTCTGTGGGAGCCTGGAGGTGATGTGGGCTTTCAGCATTTCAGAACAAAGAGATTCTGCATGATCGTTTGACTTTACGAAAGTCAGTCAACGCATCAGTAACTGGACACAGTGCAAAACAGAAAAAAAGGAGTTTTGAAAACACCTTGATGAGTACGGAGTCGCAGGTGAGGCAAGAGATCACTTTGTCAGCCGAGGCAACATGAAATGGCCTTACTGCAGAAACACATGTCAAGGAAGTAATTCAACTCTTCGATTCCGATCAGCAGTTCGGCATCGTTCTAAATTGGGAGAGACTCTGCGTTCATTCTCTTGTCTTTGTAGACATGGTTCACCTGCATATGTGCTTTCCGTATCAGAAATCATGTACCTATCAGTACTCGATAGGTCCCTCTTCAACGTTGGCCATCCCATTCCACGTCGGAAGCCTAACAATTGGCCTTCATGTTTACCAGCGTTAGACACCCTTAACCCTGCGTCGCCTTCACATGAGAAGGGTGAACCGACACGGGGTTGTGTATGTCCAAAGTTCAGATAGGAGCATGGGACATACACTGTACTCTAGAGACAGCGCATCCGGGTTCCGAACTTTTCTGGATGATGCGTGAAAAGCCAATCCAGAAGACTCTGGAGGCAAGGGCAGTCATGACAAGCACGCCCATGTAGTTGGGAAACAGTGCTCTAGAGCCAGTCGAAAGTGCATCATAAAGGAAAGCAAAAAGAGAAGTAGAAAGTGAGGGAGACGTTCAGAAATGGAAAACGCGTCTGTTGCCTACTTAAGCCCCACACACGAGGGAAGATGCTCAGAGAAGCTGAAGCCGCGGTTCCCACACTTGCCCAGCGCAGCCAGGCCCACAGCCCCTGCAGGATCCCCGATGGCCCTGCCCTGCTCCTTCTCGGTGGCCCTGGTGCTGCTCAGCTGCCACTCCCTGTGCTGTCTGGCTTGCCACCTGCCCGACACCCACGGCCTGCGCAACTGGAGGGTCCTGACGCTCCTGGGACAGATGAGGAGACTCTCCGCCGGCTCTTGTGACCACTACACCAATGACTTTGCCTTCCCCAAGGAGCTGTTTGATGGCCAGCGGCTCCAGGAGGCGCAGGCCCTCTCCGTGGTCCACGTGATGACCCAGAAGGTCTTCCACCTCTTCTGCCCGGACACGTCCTCTGCTCCTTGGAACATGACTCTCCTGGAGGAACTGTGCTCGGGGCTCTCTGAGCAGCTGGATGACCTGGAGGCCTGTCCCCTGCAGGAGGCGGGGCTGGCCGAGACCCCCCTCATGCATGAGGACTCCACCCTGAGGACCTACTTCCAAAGGATCTCCCTCTACCTGCAAGACAGGAACCACAGCCCGTGTGCCTGGGAGATGGTCCGAGCAGAAATCGGGAGATCCTTCTTCTCCTCGACAATCTTGCAAGAAAGAATCAGGAGGAGGAAATGAGACCCGCCCGGGTCCGCACGGAAATGACATTCCCTGACTGATCAGAGCACACTTGCACGTGTCCTGCCGCCTCAGAGAAGCTCACGCCTGCCGTCACGGTGACACGAAGGCAATCGGGTGTCCAACGTGTTCAGGACGGGGCAGCACCATCAAGTCAAGTCGACAAACGCCGCTTACTTTCACATAACCTTGCCCATCTCTCTACTTACTACTCATTCGTTTATTTATTTATTTATTTATTTATTTATTTATTTGTATTTATGGCTCAACTGGGTTCTCTTTGTATACTAGTAGGTGTACCGTCACTCTGTGATTCAGGGGGAGTGGGGATGCTTTCTATTTATTAAGTTTTTTATTCTTTTGTTCATTAAACCGTTCTCTGCAAGCATTCTTGCATTTGTGGTTTCTTTCGAGACGGAGGGAATCAGAAGAGAATCTGATGAAAGAGTGGATCGTATGACTCTTCTCCTCAGGATTCTGTTACTCTCATGAGAAGTCAACCCATAGTCCTCCTCGATGCCAGTGCGTATGTGCCTGTCAGGCTGAGGGTGCACACGACCGATCCCATCTCCTACCCTGTATCTCTGAGTTCTGTCGAGAAAAAACAAACCTCCAAACAACCAGCAGATTGAAGTGATGGCAGTCATAGCACACGGTACAACAACAAGAAGAAGGGGCATGGGAACTCTGTAAGCAGAAAAGGAAGCAGGCATATCCGGAAATATAATCAAGCAGCACTAGATAATGCCTTCCCTATTAGACTGGTGGATGTCCCAGTGCCAATATCCTTCAGAAAATGCCTATTGGGGTCTGCCAGTTACAAGCCGGTCCGTTCCCTTGAAGCCTAGCAATGGAAGCGCTGCCAAGGGAACAGAGTCCCAAAGGAGAAGTGGTCTCCAGATGGATTCCCTTGTGGATCCTGTGTGGCCATGTGACTTCTAAGGGCAAGCCACTCACTGAAGCCCAGAGTCTGTGGAGGCTCCCTCCTTTTTGGAAACTCTCCTCCGAGAGGCCTTGTTGTCTTCTTTTGCTCCTGATGACAGACCATTATGGACCGGAGGGCACGTCCCCGTTACAACCAGGGGACAGTGGCTGTAGGAACAAGCAAAGACAAAGCGGGAGGATTGGACTCGGTGGTCTGTCCGATGCTCTACAGCAGAAGACTGCCCCCTACAGCCAGCAATGCACTGAGATAGTGACCAGGCCTGGACACCTGGCTTGTGTTGTGTGCATCAGGTTGCCCCTGCTGTGTGATTCATCTCCCGAGGTAAAAACAGGTTTTCTAGGAGGAACGGATTCAGAGAGTGTAAAAAGCCAATTTCCTCAGCTTTTCTCTCTCGCTCTCTCTCGCTCTCGCTCTCGCTGTCTCTCTCCCCCTCTGGAAAATACAGTGTTCCAAAGAGCAGCGAGGTAGGCAATGTGGTTGGCAAGGTCGGGTAAGCAGCCAGATCTTGGTTTCAGCTGAGATCCTCATCTCAGGGCGGGTGGATGGAACCCCACATCAGGCTCCCCACAAGCGCAGAGACTGCAGAGGATTCCTTGTCCCTGGGGCACCTGGGTGGCTCGTTCCATGAGGCATCTGTCTTTGGCTGGATCGCCAATCCCAGGGTCCTTGGATGGAGCCTGTCATCGGGCTCCTTCTCAGGTGGGTGTCTGCTACTCCCTCTCCTCCCCTGCTCATGCTGCTCTCTATATTGCTTTCACTCTCTCTCTCTCTCTCTCTTTCTCTAAAAATCAAGATATCTTTTACGAGTAGTTAGCTGCGCAGAAAAAAAATACGACGTAGAGAGACTTTTCCCATCTCCGTGGTCTGTATCTGCATAGTGTCCCTGGAAATGAACCTTCAGCCACCTGAGGGAATCCCTGTGACAAGGCTTCCCAGATTCTGGGCTCTGTGAACTAGTCTTAGATAGTCCAGTGGTCTGTAGGCTCTCCAAAGCTCAGTCTGGGAGGGCCCCAGCCAAAGCTTCTTGCTTCCTGTTTGTTGTCTCTCCTTGGGCTTTCTTGAGTACCACACAAGAAGCATGGCCGTTGAATTAGTGGAAGAGCCCTGAAATGTGTGCCGAGGAGGGCGACACACCTAGGAATGACAGGCCCCTGTGAGCAGAGGACTTTCTCTCCATCCGTTCCTGGATCTCAAAGTCACTGGGAGAGGTGGCCTTGGCTGACTTGGGAGCTGCCTTTGGCGCTTTGTGGATGTGGCTTCTGTGTGAGCCTGGAGGTGATGTGGGCTTTCAGCATTTCAGAACAAAGAGATTCTGCATGATCGTTTGACTTTACGAAAGTCAGTCAACGCATCAGTAACTGGACACAGTGCAAAACAGAAAAAAAGGAGTTTTGAAAACACCTTGATGAGTACGGAGTCGCAGGTGAGGCAAGAGATCACTTTGTCAGCCGAGGCAACATGAAATGGCCTTACTGCAGAAACACATGTCAAGGAAGTAATTCAACTCTTCGATTCCGATCAGCAGTTCGGCATCGTTCTAAATTGGGAGAGACTCTGCGTTCATTCTCTTGTCTTTGTAGACATGGTTCACCTGCATATGTGCTTTCCGTATCAGAAATCATGTACCTATCAGTACTCGATAGGTCCCTCTTCAACGTTGGCCATCCCATTCCACGTCGGAAGCCTAACAATTGGCCTTCATGTTTACCAGCGTTAGACACCCTTAACCCTGCGTCGCCTTCACATGAGAAGGGTGAACCGACACGGGGTTGTGTATGTCCAAAGTTCAGATAGGAGCATGGGACATACACTGTACTCTAGAGACAGCGCATCCGGGTTCCGAACTTTTCTGGATGATGCGTGAAAAGCCAATCCAGAAGACTCTGGAGGCAAGGGCAGTCATGACAAGCACGCCCATGTAGTTGGGAAACAGTGCTCTAGAGCCAGTCGAAAGTGCATCATAAAGGAAAGCAAAAAGAGAAGTAGAAAGTGAGGGAGACGTTCAGAAATGGAAAACGCGTCTGTTGCCTACTTAAGCCCCACACACGAGGGAAGATGCTCAGAGAAGCTGAAGCCGCGGTTCCCACACTTGCCCAGCGCAGCCAGGCCCACAGCCCCTGCAGGATCCCCGATGGCCCTGCCCTGCTCCTTCTCGGTGGCCCTGGTGCTGCTCAGCTGCCACTCCCTGTGCTGTCTGGCTTGCCACCTGCCCGACACCCACGGCCTGCGCAACTGGAGGGTCCTGACGCTCCTGGGACAGATGAGGAGACTCTCCGCCGGCTCTTGTGACCACTACACCAATGACTTTGCCTTCCCCAAGGAGCTGTTTGATGGCCAGCGGCTCCAGGAGGCGCAGGCCCTCTCCGTGGTCCACGTGATGACCCAGAAGGTCTTCCACCTCTTCTGCCCGGACACGTCCTCTGCTCCTTGGAACATGACTCTCCTGGAGGAACTGTGCTCGGGGCTCTCTGAGCAGCTGGATGACCTGGAGGCCTGTCCCCTGCAGGAGGCGGGGCTGGCCGAGACCCCCCTCATGCATGAGGACTCCACCCTGAGGACCTACTTCCAAAGGATCTCCCTCTACCTGCAAGACAGGAACCACAGCCCGTGTGCCTGGGAGATGGTCCGAGCAGAAATCGGGAGATCCTTCTTCTCCTCGACAATCTTGCAAGAAAGAATCAGGAGGAGGAAATGAGACCCGCCCGGGTCCGCACGGAAATGACATTCCCTGACTGATCAGAGCACACTTGCACGTGTCCTGCCGCCTCAGAGAAGCTCACGCCTGCCGTCACGGTGACACGAAGGCAATCGGGTGTCCAACGTGTTCAGGACGGGGCAGCACCATCAAGTCAAGTCGACAAACGCCGCTTACTTTCACATAACCTTGCCCATCTCTCTACTTACTACTCATTCGTTTATTTATTTATTTATTTATTTATTTATTTATTTGTATTTATGGCTCAACTGGGTTCTCTTTGTATACTAGTAGGTGTACCGTCACTCTGTGATTCAGGGGGAGTGGGGATGCTTTCTATTTATTAAGTTTTTTATTCTTTTGTTCATTAAACCGTTCTCTGCAAGCATTCTTGCATTTGTGGTTTCTTTCGAGACGGAGGGAATCAGAAGAGAATCTGATGAAAGAGTGGATCGTATGACTCTTCTCCTCAGGATTCTGTTACTCTCATGAGAAGTCAACCCATAGTCCTCCTCGATGCCAGTGCGTATGTGCCTGTCAGGCTGAGGGTGCACACGACCGATCCCATCTCCTACCCTGTATCTCTGAGTTCTGTCGAGAAAAAACAAACCTCCAAACAACCAGCAGATTGAAGTGATGGCAGTCATAGCACACGGTACAACAACAAGAAGAAGGGGCATGGGAACTCTGTAAGCAGAAAAGGAAGCAGGCATATCCGGAAATATAATCAAGCAGCACTAGATAATGCCTTCCCTATTAGACTGGTGGATGTCCCAGTGCCAATATCCTTCAGAAAATGCCTATTGGGGTCTGCCAGTTACAAGCCGGTCCGTTCCCTTGAAGCCTAGCAATGGAAGCGCTGCCAAGGGAACAGAGTCCCAAAGGAGAAGTGGTCTCCAGATGGATTCCCTTGTGGATCCTGTGTGGCCATGTGACTTCTAAGGGCAAGCCACTCACTGAAGCCCAGAGTCTGTGGAGGCTCCCTCCTTTTTGGAAACTCTCCTCCGAGAGGCCTTGTTGTCTTCTTTTGCTCCTGATGACAGACCATTATGGACCGGAGGGCACGTCCCCGTTACAACCAGGGGACAGTGGCTGTAGGAACAAGCAAAGACAAAGCGGGAGGATTGGACTCGGTGGTCTGTCCGATGCTCTACAGCAGAAGACTGCCCCCTACAGCCAGCAATGCACTGAGATAGTGACCAGGCCTGGACACCTGGCTTGTGTTGTGTGCATCAGGTTGCCCCTGCTGTGTGATTCATCTCCCGAGGTAAAAACAGGTTTTCTAGGAGGAACGGATTCAGAGAGTGTAAAAAGCCAATTTCCTCAGCTTTTCTCTCTCGCTCTCTCTCGCTCTCGCTCTCGCTGTCTCTCTCCCCCTCTGGAAAATACAGTGTTCCAAAGAGCAGCGAGGTAGGCAATGTGGTTGGCAAGGTCGGGTAAGCAGCCAGATCTTGGTTTCAGCTGAGATCCTCATCTCAGGGCGGGTGGATGGAACCCCACATCAGGCTCCCCACAAGCGCAGAGACTGCAGAGGATTCCTTGTCCCTGGGGCACCTGGGTGGCTCGTTCCATGAGGCATCTGTCTTTGGCTGGATCGCCAATCCCAGGGTCCTTGGATGGAGCCTGTCATCGGGCTCCTTCTCAGGTGGGTGTCTGCTACTCCCTCTCCTCCCCTGCTCATGCTGCTCTCTATATTGCTTTCACTCTCTCTCTCTCTCTCTCTTTCTCTAAAAATCAAGATATCTTTTACGAGTAGTTAGCTGCGCAGAAAAAAAATACGACGTAGAGAGACTTTTCCCATCTCCGTGGTCTGTATCTGCATAGTGTCCCTGGAAATGAACCTTCAGCCACCTGAGGGAATCCCTGTGACAAGGCTTCCCAGATTCTGGGCTCTGTGAACTAGTCTTAGATAGTCCAGTGGTCTGTAGGCTCTCCAAAGCTCAGTCTGGGAGGGCCCCAGCCAAAGCTTCTTGCTTCCTGTTTGTTGTCTCTCCTTGGGCTTTCTTGAGTACCACACAAGAAGCATGGCCGTTGAATTAGTGGAAGAGCCCTGAAATGTGTGCCGAGGAGGGCGACACACCTAGGAATGACAGGCCCCTGTGAGCAGAGGACTTTCTCTCCATCCGTTCCTGGATCTCAAAGTCACTGGGAGAGGTGGCCTTGGCTGACTTGGGAGCTGCCTTTGGCGCTTTGTGGATGTGGCTTCTGTGTGAGCCTGGAGGTGATGTGGGCTTTCAGCATTTCAGAACAAAGAGATTCTGCATGATCGTTTGACTTTACGAAAGTCAGTCAACGCATCAGTAACTGGACACAGTGCAAAACAGAAAAAAAGGAGTTTTGAAAACACCTTGATGAGTACGGAGTCGCAGGTGAGGCAAGAGATCACTTTGTCAGCCGAGGCAACATGAAATGGCCTTACTGCAGAAACACATGTCAAGGAAGTAATTCAACTCTTCGATTCCGATCAGCAGTTCGGCATCGTTCTAAATTGGGAGAGACTCTGCGTTCATTCTCTTGTCTTTGTAGACATGGTTCACCTGCATATGTGCTTTCCGTATCAGAAATCATGTACCTATCAGTACTCGATAGGTCCCTCTTCAACGTTGGCCATCCCATTCCACGTCGGAAGCCTAACAATTGGCCTTCATGTTTACCAGCGTTAGACACCCTTAACCCTGCGTCGCCTTCACATGAGAAGGGTGAACCGACACGGGGTTGTGTATGTCCAAAGTTCAGATAGGAGCATGGGACATACACTGTACTCTAGAGACAGCGCATCCGGGTTCCGAACTTTTCTGGATGATGCGTGAAAAGCCAATCCAGAAGACTCTGGAGGCAAGGGCAGTCATGACAAGCACGCCCATGTAGTTGGGAAACAGTGCTCTAGAGCCAGTCGAAAGTGCATCATAAAGGAAAGCAAAAAGAGAAGTAGAAAGTGAGGGAGACGTTCAGAAATGGAAAACGCGTCTGTTGCCTACTTAAGCCCCACACACGAGGGAAGATGCTCAGAGAAGCTGAAGCCGCGGTTCCCACACTTGCCCAGCGCAGCCAGGCCCACAGCCCCTGCAGGATCCCCGATGGCCCTGCCCTGCTCCTTCTCGGTGGCCCTGGTGCTGCTCAGCTGCCACTCCCTGTGCTGTCTGGCTTGCCACCTGCCCGACACCCACGGCCTGCGCAACTGGAGGGTCCTGACGCTCCTGGGACAGATGAGGAGACTCTCCGCCGGCTCTTGTGACCACTACACCAATGACTTTGCCTTCCCCAAGGAGCTGTTTGATGGCCAGCGGCTCCAGGAGGCGCAGGCCCTCTCCGTGGTCCACGTGATGACCCAGAAGGTCTTCCACCTCTTCTGCCCGGACACGTCCTCTGCTCCTTGGAACATGACTCTCCTGGAGGAACTGTGCTCGGGGCTCTCTGAGCAGCTGGATGACCTGGAGGCCTGTCCCCTGCAGGAGGCGGGGCTGGCCGAGACCCCCCTCATGCATGAGGACTCCACCCTGAGGACCTACTTCCAAAGGATCTCCCTCTACCTGCAAGACAGGAACCACAGCCCGTGTGCCTGGGAGATGGTCCGAGCAGAAATCGGGAGATCCTTCTTCTCCTCGACAATCTTGCAAGAAAGAATCAGGAGGAGGAAATGAGACCCGCCCGGGTCCGCACGGAAATGACATTCCCTGACTGATCAGAGCACACTTGCACGTGTCCTGCCGCCTCAGAGAAGCTCACGCCTGCCGTCACGGTGACACGAAGGCAATCGGGTGTCCAACGTGTTCAGGACGGGGCAGCACCATCAAGTCAAGTCGACAAACGCCGCTTACTTTCACATAACCTTGCCCATCTCTCTACTTACTACTCATTCGTTTATTTATTTATTTATTTATTTATTTATTTATTTGTATTTATGGCTCAACTGGGTTCTCTTTGTATACTAGTAGGTGTACCGTCACTCTGTGATTCAGGGGGAGTGGGGATGCTTTCTATTTATTAAGTTTTTTATTCTTTTGTTCATTAAACCGTTCTCTGCAAGCATTCTTGCATTTGTGGTTTCTTTCGAGACGGAGGGAATCAGAAGAGAATCTGATGAAAGAGTGGATCGTATGACTCTTCTCCTCAGGATTCTGTTACTCTCATGAGAAGTCAACCCATAGTCCTCCTCGATGCCAGTGCGTATGTGCCTGTCAGGCTGAGGGTGCACACGACCGATCCCATCTCCTACCCTGTATCTCTGAGTTCTGTCGAGAAAAAACAAACCTCCAAACAACCAGCAGATTGAAGTGATGGCAGTCATAGCACACGGTACAACAACAAGAAGAAGGGGCATGGGAACTCTGTAAGCAGAAAAGGAAGCAGGCATATCCGGAAATATAATCAAGCAGCACTAGATAATGCCTTCCCTATTAGACTGGTGGATGTCCCAGTGCCAATATCCTTCAGAAAATGCCTATTGGGGTCTGCCAGTTACAAGCCGGTCCGTTCCCTTGAAGCCTAGCAATGGAAGCGCTGCCAAGGGAACAGAGTCCCAAAGGAGAAGTGGTCTCCAGATGGATTCCCTTGTGGATCCTGTGTGGCCATGTGACTTCTAAGGGCAAGCCACTCACTGAAGCCCAGAGTCTGTGGAGGCTCCCTCCTTTTTGGAAACTCTCCTCCGAGAGGCCTTGTTGTCTTCTTTTGCTCCTGATGACAGACCATTATGGACCGGAGGGCACGTCCCCGTTACAACCAGGGGACAGTGGCTGTAGGAACAAGCAAAGACAAAGCGGGAGGATTGGACTCGGTGGTCTGTCCGATGCTCTACAGCAGAAGACTGCCCCCTACAGCCAGCAATGCACTGAGATAGTGACCAGGCCTGGACACCTGGCTTGTGTTGTGTGCATCAGGTTGCCCCTGCTGTGTGATTCATCTCCCGAGGTAAAAACAGGTTTTCTAGGAGGAACGGATTCAGAGAGTGTAAAAAGCCAATTTCCTCAGCTTTTCTCTCTCGCTCTCTCTCGCTCTCGCTCTCGCTGTCTCTCTCCCCCTCTGGAAAATACAGTGTTCCAAAGAGCAGCGAGGTAGGCAATGTGGTTGGCAAGGTCGGGTAAGCAGCCAGATCTTGGTTTCAGCTGAGATCCTCATCTCAGGGCGGGTGGATGGAACCCCACATCAGGCTCCCCACAAGCGCAGAGACTGCAGAGGATTCCTTGTCCCTGGGGCACCTGGGTGGCTCGTTCCATGAGGCATCTGTCTTTGGCTGGATCGCCAATCCCAGGGTCCTTGGATGGAGCCTGTCATCGGGCTCCTTCTCAGGTGGGTGTCTGCTACTCCCTCTCCTCCCCTGCTCATGCTGCTCTCTATATTGCTTTCACTCTCTCTCTCTCTCTCTTTCTCTAAAAATCAAGATATCTTTTACGAGTAGTTAGCTGCGCAGAAAAAAAAAAAACGACGTAGAGAGACTTTTCCCACCTCCGTGGTCTGTATCTGCATAGTGTCCCTGGAAATGAACCTTCAGCCACCTGAGGGAATCCCTGTGACAAGGCTTCCCAGATTCTGGGCTCTGTGAACTAGTCTTAGATAGTCCAGTGGTCTGTAGGCTCTCCAAAGCTCAGTCTGGGAGGGCCCCAGCCAAAGCTTCTTGCTTCCTGTTTGTTGTCTCTCCTTGGGCTTTCTTGAGTACCACACAAGAAGCATGGCCGTTGAATTAGTGGAAGAGCCCTGAAATGTGTGCCGAGGAGGGCGACACACCTAGGAATGACAGGCCCCTGTGAGCAGAGGACTTTCTCTCCATCCGTTCCTGGATCTCAAAGTCACTGGGAGAGGTGGCCTTGGCTGACTTGGGAGCTGCCTTTGGCGCTTTGTGGATGTGGCTTCTGTGGGAGCCTGGAGGTGATGTGGGCTTTCAGCATTTCAGAACAAAGAGATTCTGCATGATCGTTTGACTTTACGAAAGTCAGTCAACGCATCAGTAACTGGACACAGTGCAAAACAGAAAAAAAGGAGTTTTGAAAACACCTTGATGAGTACGGAGTCGCAGGTGAGGCAAGAGATCACTTTGTCAGCCCAGGCAACATGAAATGGCCTTACTGCAGAAACACATGTCAAGGAAGTAATTCAACTCTTCGATTCCGATCAGCAGTTCGGCATCGTTCTAAATTGGGAGAGACTCTGCGTTCATTCTCTTGTCTTTGTAGACATGGTTCACCTGCATATGTGCTTTCCGTATCAGAAATCATGTACCTATCAGTACTCGATAGGTCCCTCTTCAACGTTGGCCATCCCATTCCACGTCGGAAGCCTAACAATTGGCCTTCATGTTTACCAGCGTTAGACATCCTTAACCCTGCGTCGCCTTCACATGAGAAGGGTGAACCGACACGGGGTTGTGTATGTCCAAAGTTCAGATAGGAGCATGGGACATACACTGTACTCTAGAGACAGCGCATCCGGGTTCCGAACTTTTCTGGATGATGCGTGAAAAGCCAATCCAGAAGACTCTGGAGGCAAGGGCAGTCATGACAAGCACGCCCATGTAGTTGGGAAACAGTGCTCTAGAGCCAGTCGAAAGTGCATCATAAAGGAAAGCAAAAAGAGAAGTAGAAAGTGAGGGAGACGTTCAGAAATGGAAAACGCGTCTGTTGCCTACTTAAGCCCCACACACGAGGGAAGATGCTCAGAGAAGCTGAAGCCGCGGTTCCCACACTTGCCCAGCGCAGCCAGGCCCACAGCCCCTGCAGGATCCCCGATGGCCCTGCCCTGCTCCTTCTCGGTGGCCCTGGTGCTGCTCAGCTGCCACTCCCTGTGCTGTCTGGCTTGCCACCTGCCCGACACCCACGGCCTGCGCAACTGGAGGGTCCTGACGCTCCTGGGACAGATGAGGAGACTCTCCGCCGGCTCTTGTGACCACTACACCAATGACTTTGCCTTCCCCAAGGAGCTGTTTGATGGCCAGCGGCTCCAGGAGGCGCAGGCCCTCTCTGTGGTCCACGTGATGACCCAGAAGGTCTTCCACCTCTTCTGCCCGGACACGTCCTCTGCTCCTTGGAACATGACTCTCCTGGAGGAACTGTGCTCGGGGCTCTCTGAGCAGCTGGATGACCTGGAGGCCTGTCCCCTGCAGGAGGCGGGGCTGGCCGAGACCCCCCTCATGCATGAGGACTCCACCCTGAGGACCTACTTCCAAAGGATCTCCCTCTACCTGCAAGACAGGAACCACAGCCCGTGTGCCTGGGAGATGGTCCGAGCAGAAATCGGGAGATCCTTCTTCTCCTCGACAATCTTGCAAGAAAGAATCAGGAGGAGGAAATGAGACCCGCCCGGGTCCGCACGGAAATGACATTCCCTGACTGATCAGAGCACACTTGCACGTGTCCTGCCGCCTCAGAGAAGCTCACGCCTGCCGTCACGGTGACACGAAGGCAATCGGGTGTCCAACGTGTTCAGGACGGGGCAGCACCATCAAGTCAAGTCGACAAACACCGCTTACTTTCACATAACCTTGCCCATCTCTCTACTTACTACTCATTCGTTTATTTATTTATTTATTTATTTATTTATTTATTTATTAATTTATTTATTTATTTGTATTTATGGCTCAACTGGGTTCTCTTTGTATACTAGTAGGTGTACCGTCACTCTGTGATTCAGGGGGAGTGGGGATGCTTTCTATTTATTAAGTTTTTTATTCTTTTGTTCATTAAACCGTTCTCTGCAAGCATTCTTGCATTTGTGGTTTCTTTCGAGACGGAGGGAATCAGAAGAGAATCTGATGAAAGAGTGGATCGTATGACTCTTCTCCTCAGGATTCTGTTACTCTCATGAGAAGTCAACCCATAGTCCTCCTCGATGCCAGTGCGTATGTGCCTGTCAGGCTGAGGGTGCACACGACCGATCCCATCTCCTACCCTGTATCTCTGAGTTCTGTCGAGAAAAAACAAACCTCCAAACAACCAGCAGATTGAAGTGATGGCAGTCATAGCACACGGTACAACAACAAGAAGAAGGGGCATGGGAACTCTGTAAGCAGAAAAGGAAGCAGGCATATCCGGAAATATAATCAAGCAGCACTAGATAATGCCTTCCCTATTAGACTGGTGGATGTCCCAGTGCCAATATCCTTCAGAAAATGCCTATTGGGGTCTGCCAGTTACAAGCCGGTCCGTTCCCTTGAAGCCTAGCAATGGAAGCGCTGCCAAGGGAACAGAGTCCCAAAGGAGAAGTGGTCTCCAGATGGATTCCCTTGTGGATCCTGTGTGGCCATGTGACTTCTAAGGGCAAGCCACTCACTGAAGCCCAGAGTCTGTGGAGGCTCCCTCCTTTTTGGAAACTCTCCTCCGAGAGGCCTTGTTGTCTTCTTTTGCTCCTGATGACAGACCATTATGGACCGGAGGGCACGTCCCCGTTACAACCAGGGGACAGTGGCTGTAGGAACAAGCAAAGACAAAGCGGGAGGATTGGACTCGGTGGTCTGTCCGATGCTCTACAGCAGAAGACTGCCCCCTACAGCCAGCAATGCACTGAGATAGTGACCAGGCCTGGACACCTGGCTTGTGTTGTGTGCATCAGGTTGCCCCTGCTGTGTGATTCATCTCCCGAGGTAAAAACAGGTTTTCTAGGAGGAACGGATTCAGAGAGTGTAAAAAGCCAATTTCCTCAGCTTTTCTCTCTCGCTCTCTCTCGCTCTCGCTCTCGCTGTCTCTCTCCCCCTCTGGAAAATACAGTGTTCCAAAGAGCAGCGAGGTAGGCAATGTGGTTGGCAAGGTCGGGTAAGCAGCCAGATCTTGGTTTCAGCTGAGATCCTCATCTCAGGGCGGGTGGATGGAACCCCACATCAGGCTCCCCACAAGCGCAGAGACTGCAGAGGATTCCTTGTCCCTGGGGCACCTGGGTGGCTCGTTCCATGAGGCATCTGTCTTTGGCTGGATCGCCAATCCCAGGGTCCTTGGATGGAGCCTGTCATCGGGCTCCTTCTCAGGTGGGTGTCTGCTACTCCCTCTCCTCCCCTGCTCATGCTGCTCTCTATATTGCTTTCACTCTCTCTCTCTCTCTCTTTCTCTAAAAATCAAGATATCTTTTACGAGTAGTTAGCTGCGCAGAAAAAAAAAAAACGACGTAGAGAGACTTTTCCCACCTCCGTGGTCTGTATCTGCATAGTGTCCCTGGAAATGAACCTTCAGCCACCTGAGGGAATCCCTGTGACAAGGCTTCCCAGATTCTGGGCTCTGTGAACTAGTCTTAGATAGTCCAGTGGTCTGTAGGCTCTCCAAAGCTCAGTCTGGGAGGGCCCCAGCCAAAGCTTCTTGCTTCCTGTTTGTTGTCTCTCCTTGGGCTTTCTTGAGTACCACACAAGAAGCATGGCCGTTGAATTAGTGGAAGAGCCCTGAAATGTGTGCCGAGGAGGGCGACACACCTAGGAATGACAGGCCCCTGTGAGCAGAGGACTTTCTCTCCATCCGTTCCTGGATCTCAAAGTCACTGGGAGAGGTGGCCTTGGCTGACTTGGGAGCTGCCTTTGGCGCTTTGTGGATGTGGCTTCTGTGGGAGCCTGGAGGTGATGTGGGCTTTCAGCATTTCAGAACAAAGAGATTCTGCATGATCGTTTGACTTTACGAAAGTCAGTCAACGCATCAGTAACTGGACACAGTGCAAAACAGAAAAAAAGGAGTTTTGAAAACACCTTGATGAGTACGGAGTCGCAGGTGAGGCAAGAGATCACTTTGTCAGCCCAGGCAACATGAAATGGCCTTACTGCAGAAACACATGTCAAGGAAGTAATTCAACTCTTCGATTCCGATCAGCAGTTCGGCATCGTTCTAAATTGGGAGAGACTCTGCGTTCATTCTCTTGTCTTTGTAGACATGGTTCACCTGCATATGTGCTTTCCGTATCAGAAATCATGTACCTATCAGTACTCGATAGGTCCCTCTTCAACGTTGGCCATCCCATTCCACGTCGGAAGCCTAACAATTGGCCTTCATGTTTACCAGCGTTAGACATCCTTAACCCTGCGTCGCCTTCACATGAGAAGGGTGAACCGACACGGGGTTGTGTATGTCCAAAGTTCAGATAGGAGCATGGGACATACACTGTACTCTAGAGACAGCGCATCCGGGTTCCGAACTTTTCTGGATGATGCGTGAAAAGCCAATCCAGAAGACTCTGGAGGCAAGGGCAGTCATGACAAGCACGCCCATGTAGTTGGGAAACAGTGCTCTAGAGCCAGTCGAAAGTGCATCATAAAGGAAAGCAAAAAGAGAAGTAGAAAGTGAGGGAGACGTTCAGAAATGGAAAACGCGTCTGTTGCCTACTTAAGCCCCACACACGAGGGAAGATGCTCAGAGAAGCTGAAGCCGCGGTTCCCACACTTGCCCAGCGCAGCCAGGCCCACAGCCCCTGCAGGATCCCCGATGGCCCTGCCCTGCTCCTTCTCGGTGGCCCTGGTGCTGCTCAGCTGCCACTCCCTGTGCTGTCTGGCTTGCCACCTGCCCGACACCCACGGCCTGCGCAACTGGAGGGTCCTGACGCTCCTGGGACAGATGAGGAGACTCTCCGCCGGCTCTTGTGACCACTACACCAATGACTTTGCCTTCCCCAAGGAGCTGTTTGATGGCCAGCGGCTCCAGGAGGCGCAGGCCCTCTCTGTGGTCCACGTGATGACCCAGAAGGTCTTCCACCTCTTCTGCCCGGACACGTCCTCTGCTCCTTGGAACATGACTCTCCTGGAGGAACTGTGCTCGGGGCTCTCTGAGCAGCTGGATGACCTGGAGGCCTGTCCCCTGCAGGAGGCGGGGCTGGCCGAGACCCCCCTCATGCATGAGGACTCCACCCTGAGGACCTACTTCCAAAGGATCTCCCTCTACCTGCAAGACAGGAACCACAGCCCGTGTGCCTGGGAGATGGTCCGAGCAGAAATCGGGAGATCCTTCTTCTCCTCGACAATCTTGCAAGAAAGAATCAGGAGGAGGAAATGAGACCCGCCCGGGTCCGCACGGAAATGACATTCCCTGACTGATCAGAGCACACTTGCACGTGTCCTGCCGCCTCAGAGAAGCTCACGCCTGCCGTCACGGTGACACGAAGGCAATCGGGTGTCCAACGTGTTCAGGACGGGGCAGCACCATCAAGTCAAGTCGACAAACACCGCTTACTTTCACATAACCTTGCCCATCTCTCTACTTACTACTCATTCGTTTATTTATTTATTTATTTATTTATTTATTTATTTATTAATTTATTTATTTATTTGTATTTATGGCTCAACTGGGTTCTCTTTGTATACTAGTAGGTGTACCGTCACTCTGTGATTCAGGGGGAGTGGGGATGCTTTCTATTTATTAAGTTTTTTATTCTTTTGTTCATTAAACCGTTCTCTGCAAGCATTCTTGCATTTGTGGTTTCTTTCGAGACGGAGGGAATCAGAAGAGAATCTGATGAAAGAGTGGATCGTATGACTCTTCTCCTCAGGATTCTGTTACTCTCATGAGAAGTCAACCCATAGTCCTCCTCGATGCCAGTGCGTATGTGCCTGTCAGGCTGAGGGTGCACACGACCGATCCCATCTCCTACCCTGTATCTCTGAGTTCTGTCGAGAAAAAACAAACCTCCAAACAACCAGCAGATTGAAGTGATGGCAGTCATAGCACACGGTACAACAACAAGAAGAAGGGACATAGGAACTCTGTAAGCAGAAAAGGAAGCAGGCATATCCGGAAATATAATCAAGCAGCACTAGATAATACCTTCCCTATTAGACTGGTGGATGTCCCAGTGCCAATATCCTTCAGAAAATGCCTATTGGGGTCTGCCAGTTACAAGCCGGTCCGTTCCCTTGAAGCCTAGCAATGGAAGCGCTGCCAAGGGAACAGAGTCCCAAAGGAGAAGTGGTCTCCAGATGGATTCCCTTGTGGATCCTGTGTGGCCATGTGACTTCTAAGGGCAAGCCACTCACTGAAGCCCAGAGTCTGTGGAGGCTCCCTCCTTTTTGGAAACTCTCCTCCGAGAGGCCTGGTTGTCTTCTTTTGCTCCTGATGACAGACCATTATGGACCGGAGGGCACGTCCCCGTTACAACCAGGGGACAGTGGCTGTAGGAACAAGCAAAGACAAAGCGGGAGGATTGGACTCGGTGGTCTGTCCGATGCTCTACAGCAGAAGACTGCCCCCTACAGCCAGCAATGCACTGAGATAGTGACCAGGCCTGGACACCTGGCTTGTGTTGTGTGCATCAGGTTGCCCCTGCTGTGTGATTCATCTCCCGAGGTAAAAACAGGTTTTCTAGGAGGAACGGATTCAGAGAGTGTAAAAAGCCAATTTCCTCAGCTTTTCTCTCTCGCTCTCTCTCGCTCTCGCTCTCGCTGTCTCTCTCCCCCTCTGGAAAATACAGTGTTCCAAAGAGCAGCGAGGTAGGCAATGTGGTTGGCAAGGTCGGGTAAGCAGCCAGATCTTGGTTTCAGCTGAGATCCTCATCTCAGGGCGGGTGGATGGAACCCCACATCAGGCTCCCCACAAGCGCAGAGACTGCAGAGGATTCCTTGTCCCGGGGGCACCTGGGTGGCTCGTTCCATGAGGCATCTGTCTTTGGCTGGATCGCCAATCCCAGGGTCCTTGGATGGAGCCTGTCATCGGGCTCCTTCTCAGGTGGGTGTCTGCTACTCCCTCTCCTCCCCTGCTCATGCTGCTCTCTATATTGCTTTCACTCTCCCTCTCTCTCTCTTTCTCTAAAAATCAAGATATCTTTTACGAGTAGTTAGCTGTGCAGAAAAAAAATACGACGTAGAGAGACTTTTCCCACCTCCGTGGTCTGTATCTGCATAGTGTCCCTGGAAATGAACCTTCAGCCACCTGAGGGAATCCCTGTGACAAGGCTTCCAAGATTCTGGGCTCTGTGAACTAGTCTTAGATAGTCCAGTGGTCTGTAGGCTCTCCAAAGCTCAGTCTGGGAGGGCCCCAGCCAAAGCTTCTTGCTTCCTGTTTGTTGTCTCTCCTTGGGCTTTCTTGAGTACCACACAAGAAGCATGGCCGTTGAATTAGTGGAAGAGCCCTGAAATGTGTGCCGAGGAGGGCGACACACCTAGGAATGACAGGCCCCTGTGAGCAGAGGACTTTCTCTCCATCCGTTCCTGGATCTCAAAGTCACTGGGAGAGGTGGCCTTGGCTGACTTGGGAGCTGCCTTTGGCGCTTTGTGGATGTGGCTTCTGTGGGAGCCTGGAGGTGATGTGGGCTTTCAGCATTTCAGAACAAAGAGATTCTGCATGATCGTTTGACTTTACGAAAGTCAGTCAACGCATCAGTAACTGGACACAGTGCAAAACAGAAAAAAAGGAGTTTTGAAAACACCTTGATGAGTACGGAGTCGCAGGTGAGGCAAGAGATCACTTTGTCAGCCCAGGCAACATGAAATGGCCTTACTGCAGAAACACATGTCAAGGAAGTAATTCAACTCTTCGATTCCGATCAGCAGTTCGGCATCGTTCTAAATTGGGAGAGACTCTGCGTTCATTCTCTTGTCTTTGTAGACATGGTTCACCTGCATATGTGCTTTCCGTATCAGAAATCATGTACCTATCAGTACTCGATAGGTCCCTCTTCAACGTTGGCCATCCCATTCCACGTCGGAAGCCTAACAATTGGCCTTCATGTTTACCAGCGTTAGACACCCTTAACCCTGCGTCGCCTTCACATGAGAAGGGTGAACCGACACGGGGTTGTGTATGTCCAAAGTTCAGATAGGAGCATGGGACATACACTGTACTCTAGAGACAGCGCATCCGGGTTCCGAACTTTTCTGGATGATGCGTGAAAAGCCAATCCAGAAGACTCTGGAGGCAAGGGCAGTCATGACAAGCACGCCCATGTAGTTGGGAAACAGTGCTCTAGAGCCAGTCGAAAGTGCATCATAAAGGAAAGCAAAAAGAGAAGTAGAAAGTGAGGGAGACGTTCAGAAATGGAAAACGCGTCTGTTGCCTACTTAAGCCCCACACACGAGGGAAGATGCTCAGAGAAGCTGAAGCCGCGGTTCCCACACTTGCCCAGCGCAGCCAGGCCCACAGCCCCTGCAGGATCCCCGATGGCCCTGCCCTGCTCCTTCTCGGTGGCCCTGGTGCTGCTCAGCTGCCACTCCCTGTGCTGTCTGGCTTGCCACCTGCCCGACACCCACGGCCTGCGCAACTGGAGGGTCCTGACGCTCCTGGGACAGATGAGGAGACTCTCCGCCGGCTCTTGTGACCACTACACCAATGACTTTGCCTTCCCCAAGGAGCTGTTTGATGGCCAGCGGCTCCAGGAGGCGCAGGCCCTCTCTGTGGTCCACGTGATGACCCAGAAGGTCTTCCACCTCTTCTGCCCGGACACGTCCTCTGCTCCTTGGAACATGACTCTCCTGGAGGAACTGTGCTCGGGGCTCTCTGAGCAGCTGGATGACCTGGAGGCCTGTCCCCTGCAGGAGGCGGGGCTGGCCGAGACCCCCCTCATGCATGAGGACTCCACCCTGAGGACCTACTTCCAAAGGATCTCCCTCTACCTGCAAGACAGGAACCACAGCCCGTGTGCCTGGGAGATGGTCCGAGCAGAAATCGGGAGATCCTTCTTCTCCTCGACAATCTTGCAAGAAAGAATCAGGAGGAGGAAATGAGACCCGCCCGGGTCCGCACGGAAATGACATTCCCTGACTGATCAGAGCACACTTGCACGTGTCCTGCCGCCTCAGAGAAGCTCACGCCTGCCGTCACGGTGACACGAAGGCAATCGGGTGTCCAACGTGTTCAGGACGGGGCAGCACCATCAAGTCAAGTCGACAAACACCGCTTACTTTCACATAACCTTGCCCATCTCTCTACTTACTACTCATTCGTTTATTTATTTATTTATTTATTTATTTATTTATTTATTTATTTATTAATTTATTTATTTGTATTTATGGCTCAACTGGGTTCTCTTTGTATACTAGTAGGTGTACCGTCACTCTGTGATTCAGGGGGAGTGGGGATGCTTTCTATTTATTAAGTTTTTTATTCTTTTGTTCATTAAACCGTTCTCTGCAAGCATTCTTGCATTTGTGGTTTCTTTCGAGACGGAGGGAATCAGAAGAGAATCTGATGAAAGAGTGGATCGTATGACTCTTCTCCTCAGGATTCTGTTACTCTCATGAGAAGTCAACCCATAGTCCTCCTCGATGCCAGTGCGTATGTGCCTGTCAGGCTGAGGGTGCACACGACCGATCCCATCTCCTACCCTGTATCTCTGAGTTCTGTCGAGAAAAAACAAACCTCCAAACAACCAGCAGATTGAAGTGATGGCAGTCATAGCACACGGTACAACAACAAGAAGAAGGGACATGGGAACTCTGTAAGCAGAAAAGGAAGAAGGCATATCCGGAAATATAATCAAGCAGCACTAGATAATACCTTCCCTATTAGACTGGTGGATGTCCCAGTGCCAATATCCTTCAGAAAATGCCTATTGGGGTCTGCCAGTTACAAGCCGGTCCGTTCCCTTGAAGCCTAGCAATGGAAGCGCTGCCAAGGGAACAGAGTCCCAAAGGAGAAGTGGTCTCCAGATGGATTCCCTTGTGGATCCTGTGTGGCCATGTGACTTCTAAGGGCAAGCCACTCACTGAAGCCCAGAGTCTGTGGAGGCTCCCTCCTTTTTGGAAACTCTCCTCCGAGAGGCCTTGTTGTCTTCTTTTGCTCCTGATGACAGTCCATTATGGACCGGAGGGCACGTCCCCGTTACAACCAGGGGACAGTGGCTGTAGGAACAAGCAAAGACAAAGCGGGAGGATTGGACTCGGTGGTCTGTCCGATGCTCTACAGCAGAAGACTGCCCCCTACAGCCAGCAATGCACTGAGATAGTGACCAGGCCTGGACACCTGGCTTGTGTTGTGTGCATCAGGTTGCCCCTGCTGTGTGATTCATCTCCCGAGGTAAAAACAGGTTTTCTAGGAGGAACGGATTCAGAGAGTGTAAAAAGCCAATTTCCTCAGCTTTTCTCTCTCGCTCTCTCTCGCTCTCGCTCTCGCTGTCTCTCTCCCCCTCTGGAAAATACAGTGTTCCAAAGAGCAGCGAGGTAGGCAATGTGGTTGGCAAGGTCGGGTAAGCAGCCAGATCTTGGTTTCAGCTGAGATCCTCATCTCAGGGCGGGTGGATGGAACCCCACATCAGGCTCCCCACAAGCGCAGAGACTGCAGAGGATTCCTTGTCCCTGGGGCACCTGGGTGGCTCGTTCCATGAGGCATCTCTCTTTGGCTGGATCGCCAATCCCAGGGTCCTTGGATGGAGCCTGTCATCGGGCTCCTTCTCAGGTGGGTGTCTGCTACTCCCTCTCCTCCCCTGCTCATGCTGCTCTCTATATTGCTTTCACTCTCTCTCTCTCTCTCTCTTTCTCTAAAAATCAAGATATCTTTTACGAGTAGTTAGCTGTGCAGAAAAAAAATACGACGTAGAGAGACTTTTCCCACCTCCGTGGTCTGTATCTGCATAGTGTCCCTGGAAATGAACCTTCAGCCACCTGAGGGAATCCCTGTGACAAGGCTTCCAAGATTCTGGGCTCTGTGAACTAGTCTTAGATAGTCCAGTGGTCTGTAGGCTCTCCAAAGCTCAGTCTGGGAGGGCCCCAGCCAAAGCTTCTTGCTTCCTGTTTGTTGTCTCTCCTTGGGCTTTCTTGAGTACCACACAAGAAGCATGGCCGTTGAATTAGTGGAAGAGCCCTGAAATGTGTGCCGAGGAGGGCGACACACCTAGGAATGACAGGCCCCTGTGAGCAGAGGACTTTCTCTCCATCCGTTCCTGGATCTCAAAGTCACTGGGAGAGGTGGCCTTGGCTGACTTGGGAGCTGCCTTTGGCGCTTTGTGGATGTGGCTTCTGTGGGAGCCTGGAGGTGATGTGGGCTTTCAGCATTTCAGAACAAAGAGATTCTGCATGATCGTTTGACTTTACGAAAGTCAGTCAACGCATCAGTAACTGGACACAGTGCAAAACAGAAAAAAAGGAGTTTTGAAAACACCTTGATGAGTACGGAGTCGCAGGTGAGGCAAGAGATCACTTTGTCAGCCCAGGCAACATGAAATGGCCTTACTGCAGAAACACATGTCAAGGAAGTAATTCAACTCTTCGATTCCGATCAGCAGTTCGGCATCGTTCTAAATTGGGAGAGACTCTGCGTTCATTCTCTTGTCTTTGTAGACATGGTTCACCTGCATATGTGCTTTCCGTATCAGAAATCATGTACCTATCAGTACTCGATAGGTCCCTCTTCAACGTTGGCCATCCCATTCCACGTCGGAAGCCTAACAATTGGCCTTCATGTTTACCAGCGTTAGACACCCTTAACCCTGCGTCGCCTTCACATGAGAAGGGTGAACCGACACGGGGTTGCGTATGTCCAAAGTTCAGATAGGAGCATGGGACATACACTGTACTCTAGAGACAGCGCATCCGGGTTCCGAACTTTTCTGGATGATGCGTGAAAAGCCAATCCAGAAGACTCTGGAGGCAAGGGCAGTCATGACAAGCACGCCCATGTAGTTGGGAAACAGTGCTCTAGAGCCAGTCGAAAGTGCATCATAAAGGAAAGCAAAAAGAGAAGTAGAAAGTGAGGGAGACGTTCAGAAATGGAAAACGCGTCTGTTGCCTACTTAAGCCCCACACACGAGGGAAGATGCTCAGAGAAGCTGAAGCCGCGGTTCCCACACTTGCCCAGCGCAGCCAGGCCCACAGCCCCTGCAGGATCCCCGATGGCCCTGCCCTGCTCCTTCTCGGTGGCCCTGGTGCTGCTCAGCTGCCACTCCCTGTGCTGTCTGGCTTGCCACCTGCCCGACACCCACGGCCTGCGCAACTGGAGGGTCCTGACGCTCCTGGGACAGATGAGGAGACTCTCCGCCGGCTCTTGTGACCACTACACCAATGACTTTGCCTTCCCCAAGGAGCTGTTTGATGGCCAGCGGCTCCAGGAGGCGCAGGCCCTCTCTGTGGTCCACGTGATGACCCAGAAGGTCTTCCACCTCTTCTGCCCGGACACGTCCTCTGCTCCTTGGAACATGACTCTCCTGGAGGAACTGTGCTCGGGGCTCTCTGAGCAGCTGGATGACCTGGAGGCCTGTCCCCTGCAGGAGGCGGGGCTGGCCGAGACCCCCCTCATGCATGAGGACTCCACCCTGAGGACCTACTTCCAAAGGATCTCCCTCTACCTGCAAGACAGGAACCACAGCCCGTGTGCCTGGGAGATGGTCCGAGCAGAAATCGGGAGATCCTTCTTCTCCTCGACAATCTTGCAAGAAAGAATCAGGAGGAGGAAATGAGACCCGCCCGGGTCCGCACGGAAATGACATTCCCTGACTGATCAGAGCACACTTGCACGTGTCCTGCCGCCTCAGAGAAGCTCACGCCTGCCGTCACGGTGACACGAAGGCAATCGGGTGTCCAACGTGTTCAGGACGGGGCAGCACCATCAAGTCAAGTCGACAAACACCGCTTACTTTCACATAACCTTGCCCATCTCTCTACTTACTACTCATTCGTTTATTTATTTATTTATTTATTTATTTATTTATTTATTTATTTATTTATTTGTATTTATGGCTCAACTGGGTTCTCTTTGTATACTAGTAGGTGTACCGTCACTCTGTGATTCAGGGGGAGTGGGGATGCTTTCTATTTATTAAGTTTTTTATTCTTTTGTTCATTAAACCGTTCTCTGCAAGCATTCTTGCATTTGTGGTTTCTTTCGAGACGGAGGGAATCAGAAGAGAATCTGATGAAAGAGTGGATCGTATGACTCTTCTCCTCAGGATTCTGTTACTCTCATGAGAAGTCAACCCATAGTCCTCCTCGATGCCAGTGCGTATGTGCCTGTCAGGCTGAGGGTGCACACGACCGATCCCATCTCCTACCCTGTATCTCTGAGTTCTGTCGAGAAAAAACAAACCTCCAAACAACCAGCAGATTGAAGTGATGGCAGTCATAGCACACGGTACAACAACAAGAAGAAGGGACATAGGAACTCTGTAAGCAGAAAAGGAAGCAGGCATATCCGGAAATATAATCAAGCAGCACTAGATAATACCTTCCCTATTAGACTGGTGGATGTCCCAGTGCCAATATCCTTCAGAAAATGCCTATTGGGGTCTGCCAGTTACAAGCCGGTCCGTTCCCTTGAAGCCTAGCAATGGAAGCGCTGCCAAGGGAACAGAGTCCCAAAGGAGAAGTGGTCTCCAGATGGATTCCCTTGTGGATCCTGTGTGGCCATGTGACTTCTAAGGGCAAGCCACTCACTGAAGCCCAGAGTCTGTGGAGGCTCCCTCCTTTTTGGAAACTCTCCTCCGAGAGGCCTTGTTGTCTTCTTTTGCTCCTGATGACAGACCATTATGGACCGGAGGGCACGTCCCCGTTACAACCAGGGGACAGTGGCTGTAGGAACAAGCAAAGACAAAGCGGGAGGATTGGACTCGGTGGTCTGTCCGATGCTCTACAGCAGAAGACTGCCCCCTACAGCCAGCAATGCACTGAGATAGTGACCAGGCCTGGACACCTGGCTTGTGTTGTGTGCATCAGGTTGCCCCTGCTGTGTGATTCATCTCCCGAGGTAAAAACAGGTTTTCTAGGAGGAACGGATTCAGAGAGTGTAAAAAGCCAATTTCCTCAGCTTTTCTCTCTCGCTCTCTCTCGCTCTCGCTCTCGCTGTCTCTCTCCCCCTCTGGAAAATACAGTGTTCCAAAGAGCAGCGAGGTAGGCAATGTGGTTGGCAAGGTCGGGTAAGCAGCCAGATCTTGGTTTCAGCTGAGATCCTCATCTCAGGGCGGGTGGATGGAACCCCACATCAGGCTCCCCACAAGCGCAGAGACTGCAGAGGATTCCTTGTCCCTGGGGCACCTGGGTGGCTCGTTCCATGAGGCATCTCTCTTTGGCTGGATCGCCAATCCCAGGGTCCTTGGATGGAGCCTGTCATCGGGCTCCTTCTCAGGTGGGTGTCTGCTACTCCCTCTCCTCCCCTGCTCATGCTGCTCTCTATATTGCTTTCACTCTCTCTCTCTCTCTCTCTCTTTCTCTAAAAATCAAGATATCTTTTACGAGTAGTTAGCTGCGCAGAAAAAAAAAAACGACGTAGAGAGACTTTTCCCACCTCCGTGGTCTGTATCTGCATAGTGTCCCTGGAAATGAACCTTCAGCCACCTGAGGGAATCCCTGTGACAAGGCTTCCAAGATTCTGGGCTCTGTGAACTAGTCTTAGATAGTCCAGTGGTCTGTAGGCTCTCCAAAGCTCAGTCTGGGAGGGCCCCAGCCAAAGCTTCTTGCTTCCTGTTTGTTGTCTCTCCTTGGGCTTTCTTGAGTACCACACAAGAAGCATGGCCGTTGAATTAGTGTAAGAGCCCTGAAATGTGTGCCGAGGAGGGCGACACACCTAGGAATGACAGGCCCCTGTGAGCAGAGGACTTTCTCTCCATCCGTTCCTGGATCTCAAAGTCACTGGGAGAGGTGGCCTTGGCTGACTTGGGAGCTGCCTTTGGCGCTTTGTGGATGTGGCTTCTGTGGGAGCCTGGAGGTGATGTGGGCTTTCAGCATTTCAGAACAAAGAGATTCTGCATGATCGTTTGACTTTACGAAAGTCAGTCAACGCATCAGTAACTGGACACAGTGCAAAACAGAAAAAAAGGAGTTTTGAAAACACCTTGATGAGTACGGAGTCGCAGGTGAGGCAAGAGATCACTTTGTCAGCCCAGGCAACATGAAATGGCCTTACTGCAGAAACACATGTCAAGGAAGTAATTCAACTCTTCGATTCCGATCAGCAGTTCGGCATCGTTCTAAATTGGGAGAGACTCTGCGTTCATTCTCTTGTCTTTGTAGACATGGTTCACCTGCATATGTGCTTTCCGTATCAGAAATCATGTACCTATCAGTACTCGATAGGTCCCTCTTCAACGTTGGCCATCCCATTCCACGTCGGAAGCCTAACAATTGGCCTTCATGTTTACCAGCGTTAGACACCCTTAACCCTGCGTCGCCTTCACATGAGAAGGGTGAACCGACACGGGGTTGTGTATGTCCAAAGTTCAGATAGGAGCATGGGACATACACTGTACTCTAGAGACAGCGCATCCGGGTTCCGAACTTTTCTGGATGATGCGTGAAAAGCCAATCCAGAAGACTCTGGAGGCAAGGGCAGTCATGACAAGCACGCCCATGTAGTTGGGAAACAGTGCTCTAGAGCCAGTCGAAAGTGCATCATAAAGGAAAGCAAAAAGAGAAGTAGAAAGTGAGGGAGACGTTCAGAAATGGAAAACGCGTCTGTTGCCTACTTAAGCCCCACACACGAGGGAAGATGCTCAGAGAAGCTGAAGCCGCGGTTCCCACACTTGCCCAGCGCAGCCAGGCCCACAGCCCCTGCAGGATCCCCGATGGCCCTGCCCTGCTCCTTCTCGGTGGCCCTGGTGCTGCTCAGCTGCCACTCCCTGTGCTGTCTGGCTTGCCACCTGCCCGACACCCACGGCCTGCGCAACTGGAGGGTCCTGACGCTCCTGGGACAGATGAGGAGACTCTCCGCCGGCTCTTGTGACCACTACACCAATGACTTTGCCTTCCCCAAGGAGCTGTTTGATGGCCAGCGGCTCCAGGAGGCGCAGGCCCTCTCTGTGGTCCACGTGATGACCCAGAAGGTCTTCCACCTCTTCTGCCCGGACACGTCCTCTGCTCCTTGGAACATGACTCTCCTGGAGGAACTGTGCTCGGGGCTCTCTGAGCAGCTGGATGACCTGGAGGCCTGTCCCCTGCAGGAGGCGGGGCTGGCCGAGACCCCCCTCATGCATGAGGACTCCACCCTGAGGACCTACTTCCAAAGGATCTCCCTCTACCTGCAAGACAGGAACCACAGCCCGTGTGCCTGGGAGATGGTCCGAGCAGAAATCGGGAGATCCTTCTTCTCCTCGACAATCTTGCAAGAAAGAATCAGGAGGAGGAAATGAGACCCGCCCGGGTCCGCACGGAAATGACATTCCCTGACTGATCAGAGCACACTTGCACGTGTCCTGCCGCCTCAGAGAAGCTCACGCCTGCCGTCACGGTGACACGAAGGCAATCGGGTGTCCAACGTGTTCAGGACGGGGCAGCACCATCAAGTCAAGTCGACAAACACCGCTTACTTTCACATAACCTTGCCCATCTCTCTACTTACTACTCATTCGTTTATTTATTTATTTATTTATTTATTTATTTATTTATTAATTTATTTATTTGTATTTATGGCTCAACTGGGTTCTCTTTGTATACTAGTAGGTGTACCGTCACTCTGTGATTCAGGGGGAGTGGGGATGCTTTCTATTTATTAAGTTTTTTATTCTTTTGTTCATTAAACCGTTCTCTGCAAGCATTCTTGCATTTGTGGTTTCTTTCGAGACGGAGGGAATCAGAAGAGAATCTGATGAAAGAGTGGATCGTATGACTCTTCTCCTCAGGATTCTGTTACTCTCATGAGAAGTCAACCCATAGTCCTCCTCGATGCCAGTGCGTATGTGCCTGTCAGGCTGAGGGTGCACACGACCGATCCCATCTCCTACCCTGTATCTCTGAGTTCTGTCGAGAAAAAACAAACCTCCAAACAACCAGCAGATTGAAGTGATGGCAGTCATAGCACACGGTACAACAACAAGAAGAAGGGACATGGGAACTCTGTAAGCAGAAAAGGAAGCAGGCATATCCGGAAATATAATCAAGCAGCACTAGATAATACCTTCCCTATTAGACTGGTGGATGTCCCAGTGCCAATATCCTTCAGAAAATGCCTATTGGGGTCTGCCAGTTACAAGCCGGTCCGTTCCCTTGAAGCCTAGCAATGGAAGCGCTGCCAAGGGAACAGAGTCCCAAAGGAGAAGTGGTCTCCAGATGGATTCCCTTGTGGATCCTGTGTGGCCATGTGACTTCTAAGGGCAAGCCACTCACTGAAGCCCAGAGTCTGTGGAGGCTCCCTCCTTTTTGGAAACTCTCCTCCGAGAGGCCTTGTTGTCTTCTTTTGCTCCTGATGACAGTCCATTATGGACCGGAGGGCACGTCCCCGTTACAACCAGGGGACAGTGGCTGTAGGAACAAGCAAAGACAAAGCGGGAGGATTGGACTCGGTGGTCTGTCCGATGCTCTACAGCAGAAGACTGCCCCCTACAGCCAGCAATGCACTGAGATAGTGACCAGGCCTGGACACCTGGCTTGTGTTGTGTGCATCAGGTTGCCCCTGCTGTGTGATTCATCTCCCGAGGTAAAAACAGGTTTTCTAGGAGGAACGGATTCAGAGAGTGTAAAAAGCCAATTTCCTCAGCTTTTCTCTCTCGCTCTCTCTCGCTCTCGCTCTCGCTGTCTCTCTCCCCCTCTGGAAAATACAGTGTTCCAAAGAGCAGCGAGGTAGGCAATGTGGTTGGCAAGGTCGGGTAAGCAGCCAGATCTTGGTTTCAGCTGAGATCCTCATCTCAGGGCGGGTGGATGGAACCCCACATCAGGCTCCCCACAAGCGCAGAGACTGCAGAGGATTCCTTGTCCCTGGGGCACCTGGGTGGCTCGTTCCATGAGGCATCTCTCTTTGGCTGGATCGCCAATCCCAGGGTCCTTGGATGGAGCCTGTCATCGGGCTCCTTCTCAGGTGGGTGTCTGCTACTCCCTCTCCTCCCCTGCTCATGCTGCTCTCTATATTGCTTTCACTCTCTCTCTCTCTCTCTCTTTCTCTAAAAATCAAGATATCTTTTACGAGTAGTTAGCTGTGCAGAAAAAAAATACGACGTAGAGAGACTTTTCCCACCTCCGTGGTCTGTATCTGCATAGTGTCCCTGGAAATGAACCTTCAGCCACCTGAGGGAATCCCTGTGACAAGGCTTCCAAGATTCTGGGCTCTGTGAACTAGTCTTAGATAGTCCAGTGGTCTGTAGGCTCTCCAAAGCTCAGTCTGGGAGGGCCCCAGCCAAAGCTTCTTGCTTCCTGTTTGTTGTCTCTCCTTGGGCTTTCTTGAGTACCACACAAGAAGCATGGCCGTTGAATTAGTGGAAGAGCCCTGAAATGTGTGCCGAGGAGGGCGACACACCTAGGAATGACAGGCCCCTGTGAGCAGAGGACTTTCTCTCCATCCGTTCCTGGATCTCAAAGTCACTGGGAGAGGTGGCCTTGGCTGACTTGGGAGCTGCCTTTGGCGCTTTGTGGATGTGGCTTCTGTGGGAGCCTGGAGGTGATGTGGGCTTTCAACATTTCAGAACAAAGAGATTCTGCATGATCGTTTGACTTTACGAAAGTCAGTCAACGCATCAGTAACTGGACACAGTGCAAAACAGAAAAAAAGGAGTTTTGAAAACACCTTGATGAGTACGGAGTCGCAGGTGAGGCAAGAGATCACTTTGTCAGCCCAGGCAACATGAAATGGCCTTACTGCAGAAACACATGTCAAGGAAGTAATTCAACTCTTCGATTCCGATCAGCAGTTCGGCATCGTTCTAAATTGGGAGAGACTCTGCGTTCATTCTCTTGTCTTTGTAGACATGGTTCACCTGCATATGTGCTTTCCGTATCAGAAATCATGTACCTATCAGTACTCGATGGGTCCCTCTTCAACGTTGGCCATCCCATTCCACGTCGGAAGCCTAACAATTGGCCTTCATGTTTACCAGCGTTAGACATCCTTAACCCTGCGTCTCCTTCACATGAGAAGGGTGAACCGACACGGGGTTGTGTATGTCCAAAGTTCAGATAGGAGCATGGGACATACACTGTACTCTAGAGACAGCGCATCCGGGTTCCGAACTTTTCTGGATGATGCGTGAAAAGCCAATCCAGAAGACTCTGGAGGCAAGGGCAGTCATGACAAGCACGCCCATGTAGTTGGGAAACAGTGCTCTAGAGCCAGTCGAAAGTGCATCATAAAGGAAAGCAAAAAGAGAAGTAGAAAGTGAGGGAGACGTTCAGAAATGGAAAACGCGTCTGTTGCCTACTTAAGCCCCACACACGAGGGAAGATGCTCAGAGAAGCTGAAGCCGCGGTTCCCACACTTGCCCAGCGCAGCCAGGCCCACAGCCCCTGCAGGATCCCCGATGGCCCTGCCCTGCTCCTTCTCGGTGGCCCTGGTGCTGCTCAGCTGCCACTCCCTGTGCTGTCTGGCTTGCCACCTGCCCGACACCCACGGCCTGCGCAACTGGAGGGTCCTGACGCTCCTGGGACAGATGAGGAGACTCTCCGCCGGCTCTTGTGACCACTACACCAATGACTTTGCCTTCCCCAAGGAGCTGTTTGATGGCCAGCGGCTCCAGGAGGCGCAGGCCCTCTCTGTGGTCCACGTGATGACCCAGAAGGTCTTCCACCTCTTCTGCCCGGACACGTCCTCTGCTCCTTGGAACATGACTCTCCTGGAGGAACTGTGCTCGGGGCTCTCTGAGCAGCTGGATGACCTGGAGGCCTGTCCCCTGCAGGAGGCGGGGCTGGCCGAGACCCCCCTCATGCATGAGGACTCCACCCTGAGGACCTACTTCCAAAGGATCTCCCTCTACCTGCAAGACAGGAACCACAGCCCGTGTGCCTGGGAGATGGTCCGAGCAGAAATCGGGAGATCCTTCTTCTCCTCGACAATCTTGCAAGAAAGAATCAGGAGGAGGAAATGAGACCCGCCCGGGTCCGCACGGAAATGACATTCCCTGACTGATCAGAGCACACTTGCACGTGTCCTGCCGCCTCAGAGAAGCTCACGCCTGCCGTCACGGTGACACGAAGGCAATCGGGTGTCCAACGTGTTCAGGACGGGGCAGCACCATCAAGTCAAGTCGACAAACACCGCTTACTTTCACATAACCTTGCCCATCTCTCTACTTACTACTCATTCGTTTGTTTATTTATTTATTTATTTATTTATTTATTTATTTATTTATTTATTTGTATTTATGGCTCAACTGGGTTCTCTTTGTATACTAGTAGGTGTACCGTCACTCTGTGATTCAGGGGGAGTGGGGATGCTTTCTATTTATTAAGTTTTTTATTCTTTTGTTCATTAAACCGTTCTCTGCAAGCATTCTTGCATTTGTGGTTTCTTTCGAGACGGAGGGAATCAGAAGAGAATCTGATGAAAGAGTGGATCGTATGACTCTTCTCCTCAGGATTCTGTTACTCTCATGAGAAGTCAACCCCTAGTCCTCCTCGATGCCAGTGCGTATGTGCCTGTCAGGCTGAGGGTGCACACGACCTATCCCATCTCCTACCCTGTATCTCTGAGTTCTGTCGAGAAAAAACAAACCTCCAAACAACCAGCAGATTGAAGTGATGGCAGTCATAGCACACGGTACAACAAGAAGAAGGGACATAGGAACTCTGTAAGCAGAAAAGGAAGCAGGCATATCCGGAAATATAATCAAGCAGCACTAGATAATACCTTCCCTATTAGACTGGTGGATGTCCCAGTGCCAATATCCTTCAGAAAATGCCTATTGGGGTCTGCCAGTTACAAGCCGGTCCGTTCCCTTGAAGCCTAGCAATGGAAGCGCTGCCAAGGGAACAGAGTCCCAAAGGAGAAGTGGTCTCCAGATGGATTCCCTTGTGGATCCTGTGTGGCCATGTGACTTCTAAGGGCAAGCCACTCACTGAAGCCCAGAGTCTGTGGAGGCTCCCTCCTTTTTGGAAACTCTCCTCCGAGAGGCCTTGTTGTCTTCTTTTGCTCCTGATGACAGACCATTATGGACCGGAGGGCACGTCCCCGTTACAACCAGGGGACAGTGGCTGTAGGAACAAGCAAAGACAAAGCGGGAGGATTGGACTCGGTGGTCTGTCCGATGCTCTACAGCAGAAGACTGCCCCCTACAGCCAGCAATGCACTGAGATAGTGACCAGGCCTGGACACCTGGCTTGTGTTGTGTGCATCAGGTTGCCCCTGCTGTGTGATTCATCTCCCGAGGTAAAAACAGGTTTTCTAGGAGGAACGGATTCAGAGAGTGTAAAAAGCCAATTTCCTCAGCTTTTCTCTCTCGCTCTCTCTCGCTCTCTCTCGCTCTCGCTCTCGCTGTCTCTCTCCCCCTCTGGAAAATACAGTGTTCCAAAGAGCAGCGAGGTAGGCAATGTGGTTGGCAAGGTCGGGTAAGCAGCCAGATCTTGGTTTCAGCTGAGATCCTCATCTCAGGGCGGGTGGATGGAACCCCACATCAGGCTCCCCACAAGCGCAGAGACTGCAGAGGATTCCTTGTCCCTGGGGCACCTGGGTGGCTCGTTCCATGAGGCATCTGTCTTTGGCTGGATCGCCAATCCCAGGGTCCTCGGATGGAGCCTGTCATCGGGCTCCTTCTCAGGTGGGTGTCTGCTACTCCCTCTCCTCCCCTGCTCATGCTGCTCTCTATATTGCTTTCACTCTGTCTCTCTCTCTCTCTCTTTCTCTAAAAATCAAGATATCTTTTACGAGTAGTTAGCTGCGCAGAAAAAAAAAACGACGTAGAGAGACTTTTCCCACCTCCGTGGTCTGTATCTGCATAGTGTCCCTGGAAATGAACCTTCAGCCACCTGAGGGAATCCCTGTGACAAGGCTTCCAAGATTCTGGGCTCTGTGAACTAGTCTTAGATAGTCCAGTGGTCTGTAGGCTCTCCAAAGCTCAGTCTGGGAGGGCCCCAGCCAAAGCTCCTTGCTTCCTGTTTGTTGTCTCTCCTTGGGCTTTCTTGAGTACCACACAAGAAGCATGGCCGTTGAATTAGCGGAAGAGCCCTGAAATGTGTGCCGAGGAGGGCGACACACCTAGGAATGACAGGCCCCTGTGAGCAGAGGACTTTCTCTCCCTCCGTTCTTGGATCTCAAAGTCACTGGGAGAGGTGGCCTTGGCTGACTTGGGAGCTGCCTTTGGCGCTTTGTGGATGTGGCTTCTGTGTGAGCCTGGAGGTGATGTGGGCTTTCAGCATTTCAGAACAAAGAGATTCTGCATGATCGTTTGACTTTACGAAAGTCAGTCAACGCATCAGTAACTGGACACAGTGCAAAACAGAAAAAAAGGAGTTTTGAAAGCACCTTGATGAGTACGGAGTCACAGGTGAGGCAAGAGATCACTTTGTCAGCCGAGGCAACATGAAATGGCCTTACTGCAGAAACACATGTCAAGGAAGTAATTCAACTCTTCGATTCCGATCAGCAGTTCGGCATCGTTCTAAATTGGGAGAGACTCTGCGTTCATTCTCTTGTCTTTGTAGACATGGTTCACCTGCATATGTGCTTTCCGTATCAGAAATCATGTACCTATCAGTACTCGATGGGTCCCTCTTCAACGTTGGCCATCCCATTCCACGTCGGAAGCCTAACAATTGGCCTTCATGTTTACCAGCGTTAGACATCCTTAACCCTGCGTCGCCTTCACATGAGAAGGGTGAACCGACACGGGGTTGTGTATGTCCAAAGTTCAGATAGGAGCATGGGACATACACTGTACTCTAGAGACAGCGCATCCGGGTTCCGAACTTTTCTGGATGATGCGTGAAAAGCCAATCCAGAAGACTCTGGAGGCAAGGGCAGTCATGACAAGCACGCCCATGTAGTTGGGAAACAGTGCTCTAGAGCCAGTCGAAAGTGCATCATAAAGGAAAGCAAAAAGAGAAGTAGAAAGTGAGGGAGACGTTCAGAAATGGAAAACGCGTCTGTTGCCTACTTAAGCCCCACACACGAGGGAAGATGCTCAGAGAAGCTGAAGCCGCGGTTCCCACACTTGCCCAGCGCAGCCAGGCCCACAGCCCCTGCAGGATCCCCGATGGCCCTGCCCTGCTCCTTCTCGGTGGCCCTGGTGCTGCTCAGCTGCCACTCCCTGTGCTGTCTGGCTTGCCACCTGCCCGACACCCACGGCCTGCGCAACTGGAGGGTCCTGACGCTCCTGGGACAGATGAGGAGACTCTCCGCCGGCTCTTGTGACCACTACACCAATGACTTTGCCTTCCCCAAGGAGCTGTTTGATGGCCAGCGGCTCCAGGAGGCGCAGGCCCTCTCTGTGGTCCACGTGATGACCCAGAAGGTCTTCCACCTCTTCTGCCCGGACACGTCCTCTGCTCCTTGGAACATGACTCTCCTGGAGGAACTGTGCTCGGGGCTCTCTGAGCAGCTGGATGACCTGGAGGCCTGTCCCCTGCAGGAGGCGGGGCTGGCCGAGACCCCCCTCATGCATGAGGACTCCACCCTGAGGACCTACTTCCAAAGGATCTCCCTCTACCTGCAAGACAGGAACCACAGCCCGTGTGCCTGGGAGATGGTCCGAGCAGAAATCGGGAGATCCTTCTTCTCCTCGACAATCTTGCAAGAAAGAATCAGGAGGAGGAAATGAGACCCGCCCGGGTCCGCACGGAAATGACATTCCCTGACTGATCAGAGCACACTTGCACGTGTCCTGCCGCCTCAGAGAAGCTCACGCCTGCCGTCACGGTGACACGAAGGCAATCGGGTGTTCAACGTGTTCAGGACGGGGCAGCACCATCAAGTCAAGTCGACAAACACCGCTTACTTTCACATAACCTTGCCCATCTCTCTACTTACTACTCATTCGTTTGTTTATTTATTTATTTATTTATTTATTTATTTATTTATTTATTTGTATTTATGGCTCAACTGGGTTCTCTTTGTATACTAGTAGGTGTACCGTCACTCTGTGATTCAGGGGGAGTGGGGATGCTTTCTATTTATTAAGTTTTTTATTCTTTTGTTCATTAAACCGTTCTCTGCAAGCATTCTTGCATTTGTGGTTTCTTTCGAGACGGAGGGAATCAGAAGAGAATCTGATGAAAGAGTGGATCGTATGACTCTTCTCCTCAGGATTCTGTTACTCTCATGAGAAGTCAACCCCTAGTCCTCCTCGATGCCAGTGCGTATGTGCCTGTCAGGCTGAGGGTGCACACGACCGATCCCATCTCCTACCCTGTATCTCTGAGTTCTGTCGAGAAAAAACAAACCTCCAAACAACCAGCAGATTGAAGTGATGGCAGTCATAGCACACGGTACAACAACAAGAAGAAGGGACATAGGAACTCTGTAAGCAGAAAAGGAAGCAGGCATATCCGGAAATATAATCAAGCAGCACTAGATAATACCTTCCCTATTAGACTGGTGGATGTCCCAGTGCCAATATCCTTCAGAAAATGCCTATTGGGGTCTGCCAGTTACAAGCCGGTCCGTTCCCTTGAAGCCTAGCAATGGAAGCGCTGCCAAGGGAACAGAGTCCCAAAGGAGAAGTGGTCTCCAGATGGATTCCCTTGTGGATCCTGTGTGGCCATGTGACTTCTAAGGGCAAGCCACTCACTGAAGCCCAGAGTCTGTGGAGGCTCCCTCCTTTTTGGAAACTCTCCTCCGAGAGGCCTTGTTGTCTTCTTTTGCTCCTGATGACAGACCATTATGGACCGGAGGGCACGTCCCCGTTACAACCAGGGGACAGTGGCTGTAGGAACAAGCAAAGACAAAGCGGGAGGATTGGACTCGGTGGTCTGTCCGATGCTCTACAGCAGAAGACTGCCCCCTACAGCCAGCAATGCACTGAGATAGTGACCAGGCCTGGACACCTGGCTTGTGTTGTGTGCATCAGGTTGCCCCTGCTGTGTGATTCATCTCCCGAGGTAAAAACAGGTTTTCTAGGAGGAACGGATTCAGAGAGTGTAAAAAGCCAATTTCCTCAGCTTTTCTCTCTCGCTCTCTCTCGCTCTCTCTCGCTCTCGCTCTCGCTGTCTCTCTCCCCCTCTGGAAAATACAGTGTTCCAAAGAGCAGCGAGGTAGGCAATGTGGTTGGCAAGGTCGGGTAAGCAGCCAGATCTTGGTTTCAGCTGAGATCCTCATCTCAGGGCGGGTGGATGGAACCCCACATCAGGCTCCCCACAAGCGCAGAGACTGCAGAGGATTCCTTGTCCCTGGGGCACCTGGGTGGCTCGTTCCATGAGGCATCTGTCTTTGGCTGGATCGCCAATCCCAGGGTCCTCGGATGGAGCCTGTCATCGGGCTCCTTCTCAGGTGGGTGTCTGCTACTCCCTCTCCTCCCCTGCTCATGCTGCTCTCTATATTGCTTTCACTCTCTCTCTCTCTCTTTCTCTAAAAATCAAGATATCTTTTAAGAGTAGTTAGCTGCGCAGAAAAAAAAAACGACGTAGAGAGACTTTTCCCACCTCCGTGGTCTGTATCTGCATAGTGTCCCTGGAAATGAACCTTCAGCCACCTGAGGGAATCCCTGTGACAAGGCTTCCAAGATTCTGGGCTCTGTGAACTAGTCTTAGATAGTCCAGTGGTCTGTAGGCTCTCCAAAGCTCAGTCTGGGAGGGCCCCAGCCAAAGCTCCTTGCTTCCTGTTTGTTGTCTCTCCTTGGGCTTTCTTGAGTACCACACAAGAAGCATGGCCGTTGAATTAGCGGAAGAGCCCTGAAATGTGTGCCGAGGAGGGCGACACACCTAGGAATGACAGGCCCCTGTGAGCAGAGGACTTTCTCTCCCTCCGTTCCTGGATCTCAAAGTCACTGGGAGAGGTGGCCTTGGCTGACTTGGGAGCTGCCTTTGGCGCTTTGTGGATGTGGCTTCTGTGTGAGCCTGGAGGTGATGTGGGCTTTCAGCATTTCAGAACAAAGAGATTCTGCATGATCGTTTGACTTTACGAAAATCAGTCAACGCATCAGTAACTGGACACAGTGCAAAACAGAAAAAAAGGAGTTTTGAAAACACCTTGATGAGTACGGAGTCGCAGGTGAGGCAAGAGATCACTTTGTCAGCCGAGGCAACATGAAATGGCCTTACTGCAGAAACACATGTCAAGGAAGTAATTCAACTCTTCGATTCCGATCAGCAGTTCGGCATCGTTCTAAATTGGGAGAGACTCTGCGTTCATTCTCTTGTCTTTGTAGACATGGTTCACCTGCATATGTGCTTTCCGTATCAGAAATCATGTACCTATCAGTACTCGATGGGTCCCTCTTCAACGTTGGCCATCCCATTCCACGTCGGAAGCCTAACAATTGGCCTTCATGTTTACCAGCGTTAGACATCCTTAACCCTGCGTCGCCTTCACATGAGAAGGGTGAACCGACACGGGGTTGTGTATGTCCAAAGTTCAGATAGGAGCATGGGACATACACTGTACTCTAGAGACAGCGCATCCGGGTTCCGAACTTTTCTGGATGATGCGTGAAAAGCCAATCCAGAAGACTCTGGAGGCAAGGGCAGTCATGACAAGCACGCCCATGTAGTTGGGAAACAGTGCTCTAGAGCCAGTCGAAAGTGCATCATAAAGGAAAGCAAAAAGAGAAGTAGAAAGTGAGGGAGACGTTCAGAAATGGAAAACGCGTCTGTTGCCTACTTAAGCCCCACACACGAGGGAAGATGCTCAGAGAAGCTGAAGCCGCGGTTCCCACACTTGCCCAGCGCAGCCAGGCCCACAGCCCCTGCAGGATCCCCGATGGCCCTGCCCTGCTCCTTCTCAGTGGCCCTGGTGCTGCTCAGCTGCCACTCCCTGTGCTGTCTGGCTTGCCACCTGCCCGACACCCACGGCCTGCGCAACTGGAGGGTCCTGACGCTCCTGGGACAGATGAGGAGACTCTCCGCCGGCTCTTGTGACCACTACACCAATGACTTTGCCTTCCCCAAGGAGCTGTTTGATGGCCAGCGGCTCCAGGAGGCGCAGGCCCTCTCTGTGGTCCACGTGATGACCCAGAAGGTCTTCCACCTCTTCTGCCCGGACACGTCCTCTGCTCCTTGGAACATGACTCTCCTGGAGGAACTGTGCTCGGGGCTCTCTGAGCAGCTGGATGACCTGGAGGCCTGTCCCCTGCAGGAGGCGGGGCTGGCCGAGACCCCCCTCATGCATGAGGACTCCACCCTGAGGACCTACTTCCAAAGGATCTCCCTCTACCTGCAAGACAGGAACCACAGCCCGTGTGCCTGGGAGATGGTCCGAGCAGAAATCGGGAGATCCTTCTTCTCCTCGACAATCTTGCAAGAAAGAATCAGGAGGAGGAAATGAGACCCGCCCGGGTCCGCACGGAAATGACATTCCCTGACTGATCAGAGCACACTTGCACGTGTCCTGCCGCCTCAGAGAAGCTCACGCCTGCCGTCACGGTGACACGAAGGCAATCGGGTGTCCAACGTGTTCAGGACGGGGCAGCACCATCAAGTCAAGTCGACAAACACCGCTTACTTTCACATAACCTTGCCCATCTCTCTACTTACTACTCATTCGTTTGTTTATTTATTTATTTATTTATTTATTTATTTATTTATTTATTTATTTGTATTTATGGCTCAACTGGGTTCTCTTTGTATACTAGTAGGTGTACCGTCACTCTGTGATTCAGGGGGAGTGGGGATGCTTTCTATTTATTAAGTTTTTTATTCTTTTGTTCATTAAACCGTTCTCTGCAAGCATTCTTGCATTTGTGGTTTCTTTCGAGACGGAGGGAATCAGAAGAGAATCTGATGAAAGAGTGGATCGTATGACTCTTCTCCTCAGGATTCTGTTACTCTCATGAGAAGTCAACCCCTAGTCCTCCTCGATGCCAGTGCGTATGTGCCTGTCAGGCTGAGGGTGCACACGACCGATCCCATCTCCTACCCTGTATCTCTGAGTTCTGTCGAGAAAAAACAAACCTCCAAACAACCAGCAGATTGAAGTGATGGCAGTCATAGCACACGGTACAACAACAAGAAGAAGGGACATAGGAACTCTGTAAGCAGAAAAGGAAGCAGGCATATCCGGAAATATAATCAAGCAGCACTAGATAATACCTTCCCTATTAGACTGGTGGATGTCCCAGTGCCAATATCCTTCAGAAAATGCCTATTGGGGTCTGCCAGTTACAAGCCGGTCCGTTCCCTTGAAGCCTAGCAATGGAAGCGCTGCCAAGGGAACAGAGTCCCAAAGGAGAAGTGGTCTCCAGATGGATTCCCTTGTGGATCCTGTGTGGCCATGTGACTTCTAAGGGCAAGCCACTCACTGAAGCCCAGAGTCTGTGGAGGCTCCCTCCTTTTTGGAAACTCTCCTCCGAGAGGCCTTGTTGTCTTCTTTTGCTCCTGATGACAGACCATTATGGACCGGAGGGCACGTCCCCGTTACAACCAGGGGACAGTGGCTGTAGGAACAAGCAAAGACAAAGCGGGAGGATTGGACTCGGTGGTCTGTCCGATGCTCTACAGCAGAAGACTGCCCCCTACAGCCAGCAATGCACTGAGATAGTGACCAGGCCTGGACACCTGGCTTGTGTTGTGTGCATCAGGTTGCCCCTGCTGTGTGATTCATCTCCCGAGGTAAAAACAGGTTTTCTAGGAGGAACGGATTCAGAGAGTGTAAAAAGCCAATTTCCTCAGCTTTTCTCTCTCGCTCTCTCTCGCTCTCGCTCTCGCTGTCTCTCTCCCCCTCTGGAAAATACAGTGTTCCAAAGAGCAGCGAGGTAGGCAATGTGGTTGGCAAGGTCGGGTAAGCAGCCAGATCTTGGTTTCAGCTGAGATCCTCATCTCAGGGCGGGTGGATGGAACCCCACATCAGGCTCCCCACAAGCGCAGAGACTGCAGAGGATTCCTTGTCCCTGGGGCACCTGGGTGGCTCGTTCCATGAGGCATCTGTCTTTGGCTGGATCGCCAATCCCAGGGTCCTCGGATGGAGCCTGTCATCGGGCTCCTTCTCAGGTGGGTGTCTGCTACTCCCTCTCCTCCCCTGCTCATGCTGCTCTCTATATTGCTTTCACTCTGTCTCTCTCTCTCTCTCTTTCTCTAAAAATCAAGATATCTTTTACGAGTAGTTAGCTGCGCAGAAAAAAAAAACGACGTAGAGAGACTTTTCCCACCTCCGTGGTCTGTATCTGCATAGTGTCCCTGGAAATGAACCTTCAGCCACCTGAGGGAATCCCTGTGACAAGGCTTCCAAGATTCTGGGCTCTGTGAACTAGTCTTAGATAGTCCAGTGGTCTGTAGGCTCTCCAAAGCTCAGTCTGGGAGGGCCCCAGCCAAAGCTCCTTGCTTCCTGTTTGTTGTCTCTCCTTGGGCTTTCTTGAGTACCACACAAGAAGCATGGACGTTGAATTAGCGGAAGAGCCCTGAAATGTGTGCCGAGGAGGGCGACACACCTAGGAATGACAGGCCCCTGTGAGCAGAGGACTTTCTCTCCCTCCGTTCCTGGATCTCAAAGTCACTGGGAGAGGTGGCCTTGGCTGACTTGGGAGCTGCCTTTGGCGCTTTGTGGATGTGGCTTCTGTGGGAGCCTGGAGGTGATGTGGGCTTTCAGCATTTCAGAACAAAGAGATTCTGCATGATCGTTTGACTTTACGAAAGTCAGTCAACGCATCAGTAACTGGACACAGTGCAAAACAGAAAAAAAGGAGTTTTGAAAACACCTTGATGAGTACGGAGTCGCAGGTGAGGCAAGAGATCACTTTGTCAGCCGAGGCAACATGAAATGGCCTTACTGCAGAAACACATGTCAAGGAAGTAATTCAACTCTTCGATTCCGATCAGCAGTTCGGCATCGTTCTAAATTGGGAGAGACTCTGCGTTCATTCTCTTGTCTTTGTAGACATGGTTCACCTGCATATGTGCTTTCCGTATCAGAAATCATGTACCTATCAGTACTCGATAGGTCCCTCTTCAACGTTGGCCATCCCATTCCACGTCGGAAGCCTAACAATTGGCCTTCATGTTTACCAGCGTTAGACATCCTTAACCCTGCGTCGCCTTCACATGAGAAGGGTGAACCGACACGGGGTTGTGTATGTCCAAAGTTCAGATAGGAGCATGGGACATACACTGTACTCTAGAGACAGCGCATCCGGGTTCCGAACTTTTCTGGATGATGCGTGAAAAGCCAATCCAGAAGACTCTGGAGGCAAGGGCAGTCATGACAAGCACGCCCATGTAGTTGGGAAACAGTGCTCTAGAGCCAGTCGAAAGTGCATCATAAAGGAAAGCAAAAAGAGAAGTAGAAAGTGAGGGAGACGTTCAGAAATGGAAAACGCGTCTGTTGCCTACTTAAGCCCCACACACGAGGGAAGATGCTCAGAGAAGCTGAAGCCGCGGTTCCCACACTTGCCCAGCGCAGCCAGGCCCACAGCCCCTGCAGGATCCCCGATGGCCCTGCCCTGCTCCTTCTCGGTGGCCCTGGTGCTGCTCAGCTGCCACTCCCTGTGCTGTCTGGCTTGCCACCTGCCCGACACCCACGGCCTGCGCAACTGGAGGGTCCTGACGCTCCTGGGACAGATGAGGAGACTCTCCGCCGGCTCTTGTGACCACTACACCAATGACTTTGCCTTCCCCAAGGAGCTGTTTGATGGCCAGCGGCTCCAGGAGGCGCAGGCCCTCTCTGTGGTCCACGTGATGACCCAGAAGGTCTTCCACCTCTTCTGCCCGGACACGTCCTCTGCTCCTTGGAACATGACTCTCCTGGAGGAACTGTGCTCGGGGCTCTCTGAGCAGCTGGATGACCTGGAGGCCTGTCCCCTGCAGGAGGCGGGGCTGGCCGAGACCCCCCTCATGCATGAGGACTCCACCCTGAGGACCTACTTCCAAAGGATCTCCCTCTACCTGCAAGACAGGAACCACAGCCCGTGTGCCTGGGAGATGGTCCGAGCAGAAATCGGGAGATCCTTCTTCTCCTCGACAATCTTGCAAGAAAGAATCAGGAGGAGGAAATGAGACCCGCCCGGGTCCGCACGGAAATGACATTCCCTGACTGATCAGAGCACACTTGCACGTGTCCTGCCGCCTCAGAGAAGCTCACGCCTGCCGTCACGGTGACACGAAGGCAATCGGGTGTCCAACGTGTTCAGGACGGGGCAGCACCATCAAGTCAAGTCGACAAACACCGCTTACTTTCACATAACCTTGCCCATCTCTCTACTTACTACTCATTCGTTTGTTTATTTATTTATTTATTTATTTATTTATTTATTTATTTATTTATTTATTTATTTGTATTTATGGCTCAACTGGGTTCTCTTTGTATACTAGTAGGTGTACCGTCACTCTGTGATTCAGGGGGAGTGGGGATGCTTTCTATTTATTAAGTTTTTTATTCTTTTGTTCATTAAACCGTTCTCTGCAAGCATTCTTGCATTTGTGGTTTCTTTCGAGACGGAGGGAATCAGAAGAGAATCTGATGAAAGAGTGGATCGTATGACTCTTCTCCTCAGGATTCTGTTACTCTCATGAGAAGTCAACCCCTAGTCCTCCTCGATGCCAGTGCGTATGTGCCTGTCAGGCTGAGGGTGCACACGACCGATCCCATCTCCTACCCTGTATCTCTGAGTTCTGTCGAGAAAAAACAAACCTCCAAACAACCAGCAGATTGAAGTGATGGCAGTCATAGCACACGGTACAACAACAAGAAGAAGGGACATAGGAACTCTGTAAGCAGAAAAGGAAGCAGGCATATCCGGAAATATAATCAAGCAGCACTAGATAATACCTTCCCTATTAGACTGGTGGATGTCCCAGTGCCAATATCCTTCAGAAAATGCCTATTGGGGTCTGCCAGTTACAAGCCGGTCCGTTCCCTTGAAGCCTAGCAATGGAAGCGCTGCCAAGGGAACAGAGTCCCAAAGGAGAAGTGGTCTCCAGATGGATTCCCTTGTGGATCCTGTGTGGCCATGTGACTTCTAAGGGCAAGCCACTCACTGAAGCCCAGAGTCTGTGGAGGCTCCCTCCTTTTTGGAAACTCTCCTCCGAGAGGCCTTGTTGTCTTCTTTTGCTCCTGATGACAGACCATTATGGACCGGAGGGCACGTCCCCGTTACAACCAGGGGACAGTGGCTGTAGGAACAAGCAAAGACAAAGCGGGAGGATTGGACTCGGTGGTCTGTCCGATGCTCTACAGCAGAAGACTGCCCCCTACAGCCAGCAATGCACTGAGATAGTGACCAGGCCTGGACACCTGGCTTGTGTTGTGTGCATCAGGTTGCCCCTGCTGTGTGATTCATCTCCCGAGGTAAAAACAGGTTTTCTAGGAGGAACGGATTCAGAGAGTGTAAAAAGCCAATTTCCTCAGCTTTTCTCTCTCGCTCTCTCTCGCTCTCGCTCTCGCTGTCTCTCTCCCCCTCTGGAAAATACAGTGTTCCAAAGAGCAGCGAGGTAGGCAATGTGGTTGGCAAGGTCGGGTAAGCAGCCAGATCTTGGTTTCAGCTGAGATCCTCATCTCAGGGCGGGTGGATGGAACCCCACATCAGGCTCCCCACAAGCGCAGAGACTGCAGAGGATTCCTTGTCCCTGGGGCACCTGGGTGGCTCGTTCCATGAGGCATCTGTCTTTGGCTGGATCGCCAATCCCAGGGTCCTCGGATGGAGCCTGTCATCGGGCTCCTTCTCAGGTGGGTGTCTGCTACTCCCTCTCCTCCCCTGCTCATGCTGCTCTCTATATTGCTTTCACTCTGTCTCTCTCTCTCTCTCTTTCTCTAAAAATCAAGATATCTTTTACGAGTAGTTAGCTGCGCAGAAAAAAAAAACGACGTAGAGAGACTTTTCCCACCTCCGTGGTCTGTATCTGCATAGTGTCCCTGGAAATGAACCTTCAGCCACCTGAGGGAATCCCTGTGACAAGGCTTCCAAGATTCTGGGCTCTGTGAACTAGTCTTAGATAGTCCAGTGGTCTGTAGGCTCTCCAAAGCTCAGTCTGGGAGGGCCCCAGCCAAAGCTCCTTGCTTCCTGTTTGTTGTCTCTCCTTGGGCTTTCTTGAGTACCACACAAGAAGCATGGACGTTGAATTAGCGGAAGAGCCCTGAAATGTGTGCCGAGGAGGGCGACACACCTAGGAATGACAGGCCCCTGTGAGCAGAGGACTTTCTCTCCCTCCGTTCCTGGATCTCAAAGTCACTGGGAGAGGTGGCCTTGGCTGACTTGGGAGCTGCCTTTGGCGCTTTGTGGATGTGGCTTCTGTGTGAGCCTGGAGGTGATGTGGGCTTTCAGCATTTCAGAACAAAGAGATTCTGCATGATCGTTTGACTTTACGAAAGTCAGTCAACGCATCAGTAACTGGACACAGTGCAAAACAGAAAAAAAGGAGTTTTGAAAACACCTTGATGAGTACGGAGTCGCAGGTGAGGCAAGAGATCACTTTGTCAGCCGAGGCAACATGAAATGGCCTTACTGCAGAAACACATGTCAAGGAAGTAATTCAACTCTTCGATTCCGATCAGCAGTTCGGCATCGTTCTAAATTGGGAGAGACTCTGCGTTCATTCTCTTGTCTTTGTAGACATGGTTCACCTGCATATGTGCTTTCCGTATCAGAAATCATGTACCTATCAGTACTCGATAGGTCCCTCTTCAACGTTGGCCATCCCATTCCACGTCGGAAGCCTAACAATTGGCCTTCATGTTTACCAGCGTTAGACATCCTTAACCCTGCGTCGCCTTCACATGAGAAGGGTGAACCGACACGGGGTTGTGTATGTCCAAAGTTCAGATAGGAGCATGGGACATACACTGTACTCTAGAGACAGCGCATCCGGGTTCCGAACTTTTCTGGATGATGCGTGAAAAGCCAATCCAGAAGACTCTGGAGGCAAGGGCAGTCATGACAAGCACGCCCATGTAGTTGGGAAACAGTGCTCTAGAGCCAGTCGAAAGTGCATCATAAAGGAAAGCAAAAAGAGAAGTAGAAAGTGAGGGAGACGTTCAGAAATGGAAAACGCGTCTGTTGCCTACTTAAGCCCCACACACGAGGGAAGATGCTCAGAGAAGCTGAAGCCGCGGTTCCCACACTTGCCCAGCGCAGCCAGGCCCACAGCCCCTGCAGGATCCCCGATGGCCCTGCCCTGCTCCTTCTCGGTGGCCCTGGTGCTGCTCAGCTGCCACTCCCTGTGCTGTCTGGCTTGCCACCTGCCCGACACCCACGGCCTGCGCAACTGGAGGGTCCTGACGCTCCTGGGACAGATGAGGAGACTCTCCGCCGGCTCTTGTGACCACTACACCAATGACTTTGCCTTCCCCAAGGAGCTGTTTGATGGCCAGCGGCTCCAGGAGGCGCAGGCCCTCTCTGTGGTCCACGTGATGACCCAGAAGGTCTTCCACCTCTTCTGCCCGGACACGTCCTCTGCTCCTTGGAACATGACTCTCCTGGAGGAACTGTGCTCGGGGCTCTCTGAGCAGCTGGATGACCTGGAGGCCTGTCCCCTGCAGGAGGCGGGGCTGGCCGAGACCCCCCTCATGCATGAGGACTCCACCCTGAGGACCTACTTCCAAAGGATCTCCCTCTACCTGCAAGACAGGAACCACAGCCCGTGTGCCTGGGAGATGGTCCGAGCAGAAATCGGGAGATCCTTCTTCTCCTCGACAATCTTGCAAGAAAGAATCAGGAGGAGGAAATGAGACCCGCCCGGGTCCGCACGGAAATGACATTCCCTGACTGATCAGAGCACACTTGCACGTGTCCTGCCGCCTCAGAGAAGCTCACGCCTGCCGTCACGGTGACACGAAGGCAATCGGGTGTCCAACGTGTTCAGGACGGGGCAGCACCATCAAGTCAAGTCGACAAACACCGCTTACTTTCACATAACCTTGCCCATCTCTCTACTTACTACTCATTCGTTTGTTTATTTATTTATTTATTTATTTATTTATTTATTTATTTATTTGTATTTATGGCTCAACTGGGTTCTCTTTGTATACTAGTAGGTGTACCGTCACTCTGTGATTCAGGGGGAGTGGGGATGCTTTCTATTTATTAAGTTTTTTATTCTTTTGTTCATTAAACCGTTCTCTGCAAGCATTCTTGCATTTGTGGTTTCTTTCGAGACGGAGGGAATCAGAAGAGAATCTGATGAAAGAGTGGATCGTATGACTCTTCTCCTCAGGATTCTGTTACTCTCATGAGAAGTCAACCCATAGTCCTCCTCGATGCCAGTGCGTATGTGCCTGTCAGGCTGAGGGTGCACACGACCGATCCCATCTCCTACCCTGTATCTCTGAGTTCTGTCGAGAAAAAACAAACCTCCAAACAACCAGCAGATTGAAGTGATGGCAGTCATAGCACACGGTACAACAACAAGAAGAAGGGACATAGGAACTCTGTAAGCAGAAAAGGAAGCAGGCATATCCGGAAATATAATCAAGCAGCACTAGATAATACCTTCCCTATTAGACTGGTGGATGTCCCAGTGCCAATATCCTTCAGAAAATGCCTATTGGGGTCTGCCAGTTACAAGCCGGTCCGTTCCCTTGAAGCCTAGCAATGGAAGCGCTGCCAAGGGAACAGAGTCCCAAAGGAGAAGTGGTCTCCAGATGGATTCCCTTGTGGATCCTGTGTGGCCATGTGACTTCTAAGGGCAAGCCACTCACTGAAGCCCAGAGTCTGTGGAGGCTCCCTCCTTTTTGGAAACTCTCCTCCGAGAGGCCTTGTTGTCTTCTTTTGCTCCTGATGACGGACTATTTTGGATAGGAGGGCACGTCCCCGTTACACCCAGGGGACCGGTAAGGTAAGGTCGGGTAACCAGCCAGATCTTGGTTTCAGCGGAGATCCTCATCGCAGGATGATTGGATGGATCCCCACATCAGGCTTCCCACAACGGCAGAGACTCTAGAGGATTCTTTGTTCCTGAGTCGCCTGGGTGGCCTTTCCATGAGGCGTCTGTCTTTGGCTGGATCTCTATTCACAGGGTCCTGGGATGGAGCCTGTCATTGGGCTTCTTCTCAGTTGCATGTCTCCTACTCCCTCTCCTCCCCTACTCATGCTCTATATATTGCTTTCTCTCTCTCTGTCTCTCTCTTTCTCTCTCTCTTTCATTCTCCCAAAATCAAGATATATTCTATGATTATTTAGCTGCGTAAGGAAATTGATTTGAGATAGAGTTTTGTGATATCCTTGGTCTGTATTTGCGTAGTGTCCCTGAAATTGAACATTCAGCCACCAATCTTTGTGATAAGGCTTCCAAGATTCTGAGCTCATTTACATGGGTCCCCTGCCCACCTCCCTAAGGAATTGAATCTCCCTTACTCATAATATCCCTCTCGTTTTTGCTCTGGCATTTCAAAACATTATGTCTGGTATAATGATGACTTGATTGAATCAATTTTTCAAATGTCAGGAGATTTTAGTTACATGTCAACCCTAGAAGCTGTAGTTGATTTTAGATAACCTTGCAGATCTATTTACCGGTGTATATAACAACTTATTCGACTTTTATAAGATTATTTTCACCTTTAAGAATATTATTATACTTTCATTTTATGGTTAGAGAAAAAGTATTTTCTTTATATTTTTCAATTTATTATTTCAGTAAATACTCTGTATAGATAAATCTCGTGTTTATTTTTTTAAAACAAATAATCCGATTTAACTCATTGAGAAAATGTAGAATATAATGCACTTACTCATTATTACGTTATTCATTGTACACGTTAAGAAGAGACTTTCTCTAAGCCAGTTTGTGTGTTGCTGTCAAGATAAAGGTGGACATAACAAATCCAATCGTGTTTGTAGCATTGAGTGTTTAGAGAAACCAACCTCAAAACAATAGTCATATTGAAGTAGTATCCTTTACCTTAAGAAGTATAATTAGAAGAAGGGGAAATGGAGTTCTCTGAGCACAAGGTGCAATAAGTTAAGTCAGGAAACAATAACAGAAGTATTAGATATCTCCTGCGATTGACACCTGTACACCCAAGTGTAAATATTCTTCGGAAAATGGATATTTGTGTCTGTGATTTATAAGCAACTCCATTAACTAATAGCCTAGGAACAGAAGTGGTCACATTACAAGAGTAGGGCATGAGAAAAGTATTTAAGATTGATTCCTTGGGTTTGCCTGGGTGGCTCAATGAGTTAAGAGTCTGCCTTAGGCTCAGGTCATGATCTCAGAGTCCTGGGAAACCACAGCTCAGGCTAGTACTAGTAGGAACACTGAAGCTAAAATTGAAGAATTACTGGAAGTTCCATAGTGATGAGCAGCATCACTATGAGATTGAAAAGCAGCAAGATATCCTATCTGTGGGGGCCACACACATTTTGTGAGTTTTGCCTTTGGGTGCCTCCCCCATGTTCTCACTGTAAAGATCAGAGAAAGATTCTGGTGCTTCCAGCAGTGTAAGGAAAAAAGAAGTCGGGATCCCTGGGTGGCACAGCGGTTTGGCGCCTGCCTTTGGCCCAGGGCGCGATCCTGGAGACCCGGGATCGAATCCCACGTCGGGCTCCCAGTGCATGGAGCCTGCTTCTCCATCTGCCTGTGTCTCTGCCTCTCTCTCTCTATCTGTGTGTGACTATCATAAATAAATAAAAATTTATAAAAAAAAAAAAGAGGGAAGGAAAAAAGAAGTCAATGGGAATACTCCCATTCCCCTGCACAAAGGCCTGCCTTCCAGGGAAACTATATTCCCAGAGCCTCGTCCACCTGGGGGAAAGTTAATCCAAGTTCAGCCCTCTTTCCTCTTCCACTCGGGATGGGAAATGCAGAACTGCAAGTCCCTCTAACTTTCCTGTCTCCCCTAGCAGGGTGGTAAAAAAAAAACAAACAAACTGGGAAGCTTTTGTGAAGGTCAGAGCTTAGGGACACAGGCTCACTAAAAGTCAGAGCCACAATCATAGGATTAGAGAACACTTCCCATCCCCCATCCCTACTACCACCTAATAGAGTTCCTGTATAATAACAAGATTTCCAAGAGAAAGAACTGGACATTTCAGCCTTTAGGTAAGAAGAAGGCTGTAGGGAAACTCAAAGACAAAGGGGAGGTAAAAGCATGGACACAAAAAGAAATTTTAGCCTTTAACACACACACTCACAGCAAAGAGCAAAGACACCCTGAGTCCTAGCAAGATAAATGTAAAACTCAGCCCAAGGCCAATTTATATCAGTTCCCAGTTGTACCCAGTATGTCATGTTCAGCTTTTAACAAAGTTTACAAGGCATGCTAAAAAGCAAAAGACTCAGCCTGAAGAGACACAACATGCACCACAACTAGACTAAGATATGGGAGAGATTTGGGGATTGTCAGATCAGGAATTTAAAATGAGTATCACTGGGGATCCCTGGGTGGCTCAGCAGTTTAGCGCCTGCCTTCGGCCCAGGGCATGATCCTGGAGTCCCGGGATCAAGTCCCACATCAGGCTCCCTTTCATGGAGCCTGCGTCTCCCTCTGCCTATGTCTCTGCCTCTCTCTCTCCCTCTCTCTCTCTGTCTGTCTCTCATGAATAAATAAATAAAATCTTTAAAAAAATAAAATAAAATGAGTATCATTAATAAACAGAGGGCTTTAATGTATTCATATTCTCACTCATTTATTCATCGGTTTTAATCTGCTTTGTACAGTATTTAAAATACATTTGTTCAGCAAGATGCCCTTTAAAAAAATAAAAAAATGTATTTGTTCATATAATATCATATGTACCTTTATGATGTATTTGGATGTAACAAAATTTGTTTATCTTATTTGTGTTAAATTTTTTTCTTTATGGAAGTCCTCTCCAGGAGATTTTTTCAATTTGTTTATTTTTTAAAAAAGAGATAGCCTGAATTTGCAACCCATATTGAAGAATGGATGAAAAACTTAAAGCACTCCTTTATTTATCATTTTTTTTTCATTTGTTATTTTAAAACAACATATTTCTATGCCAGATTATGTGGTTACTCTGAGCACAGAGAAGTGAAGAAAGCAATCACAAAGCCTACTCTCTTTGAGCTTTCCATTCTGAAGAGGAAGAAACACACCACAATAATCATGCTTAAGAAACTTCAATTGTATTTCATGTTACAATGAGAGGTAGAGAGAGCACCAGAGATTCTTTCACTAGAAGCTTGAATGAGGGATGTCAAGAGGGAACACAAAGCAGATGAACTCTTTAAAGCAAGTGAAACCTCTAAACACAGACAGTCTGCCATTAGATGCATCCTTCCTTGGATCTAGAATCTCCAAATGGAGTGCATTTTGGGGATATTAATCTAGAATTGTTTGTTGCATATTTG